>NC_057794.1:363870919-364073097 GCF_018294505.1 Triticum aestivum
GGGGTTAAATATGGAATTCACTCTTCTTTATACGACATTCATCGTCTCGGTGACACAGCAAGGACGGAAAACAAATTCTAGCGGAACAGATTTCTACCGGATAGACTGCTATTGTACGATGGTGCATTGATTTGAAGTGTAGTTATACCATAGTCAAACATAGCTAGGGCGTGTATTGTGTGTAGTGGGACACATTGCTTTGGTATCTTCTGTACATGCCCGCATATTGAATTCAATAGCAGAAATCCACCCACTAGCATGGATCGAGCTCGCCACCTGCTTCCCAAAGTTCATCACCTCCCTCTTCCATCGTCTCCACCGCCTCGATCACATTGTTCGCGCTAAAAACGACAGATCTCGGGTAGAGGGTCCCAAGCTTGGTGATCTGAGCTAGATGGTAATAGGGAAAGTAGGGAGATGATGTTTTACCCAGGTTCGGTCCCTCTTGATGAGGTAAAACCTATGTCATGCTTCTTATATATTGATTGTGATGGGGTACAAAGCACATATTGATCTACCTCGGGATCTTATGAAGATGTTCTAAGCTCTAAACTTGGCGAATGTGTCTCTACAGTCTAAACCCTACGACTTATATAGATGCGGTGGGTACCTAGGGTTTACAAATGGTTGGTTGCAATTAGGGATAAAGCATGTTGATCCTTTAGATACATCGTGAAGTGCACCCCAAGTCTTCAGGAGATCTTCATTTGGATGACGGTGAGGGTATCGGCCTAGCCAGGACCCGTTCAACCACTGGTGGGTCCTCGGCCGAGCCCATGAATGATGGGCCGACGTGATGCGCACCCCCTAATCCGGGACACCGTCAGTAGCCCTCGAACTAGTCTTCAAGCGGAGGTCATTGGATATCCCCGTTGGGGTAGGTTCACAGTCTTGAGTCTTCAACTTCGTAGTCGAGTTCCATCCTTCACGTCGGCTTCCAATTCCGAGGTCATGCTCTGCTGCAAGATCTTCTTGGCTTTCACAATCGCGAATCCGATAATGGGGGTTCTTTTAACAAGACCTCCTTCCTTGGTGCACTTAACCATTTAGCGAGGTCGAAGTATAAATTTTTCTCTTTAGCTTAGCCACAAAGGCTTTGACCAGGTCAAAAAAAGAACCCAACAGCCTTTGAAGCGTCACCTCCCGTGGCAGAGTCAAACTATCTAATCCACAGTCATTATGAGAGACATCGTGGCCCAGAGCCGCTTAGGCTGGTCACAATGGGCAGGAACATAAGCTAGTAGCCTACACACTTCCCTAGACTATGTTACTACCTCCATAGTGGGTAGGAACATGTATGTAGTGTCATGCAACAATGTATTTATTAGGTCATAGACTCATTGTTTCTTGGAGTGTGTGATGTTCCGGTAACTTAGCTAGTTACCACAAGCACCTCTCTCTTCATTAAATATGTGCCACATAAGCAAAGTTGCATTGGAGTGTGTGATGTTACTCCTAAGTTCCTGTCCATTGTGACCAGCCTTATGGTTTTTTAGCGATATCATCAATACACACTTGATTTTTACGCACATAGACTGCATAACACATTGGGAATTGGCGATTTGTTCCCCGTGGCGGGCAACCCCTCGTCTTCGATCACCCTATAAAAAGGCGGGGAGTCGGTAAATCTATTTCACATGCATCCTCACCTTCTGCTCTAGCGCATAGAACTTGCCACGAATACAAAAGTCCCGAGTCCTAGCTCTTTTTCCTCCTTCTCTACAAAAGATGGATAGCACAAAGAAAGGATCCAAGGTCAAAAACATCGGCGGAGGGGGCAGCGAATGCGTTCCACCGTCACCACCGGTACCATCAACAGGCTCAAAGTTGTCGGATACAGTTGTGGATGTAAACCCGCGATTATAACCCGCCAGTAAGGCCTGGGTTAAGCCTCGGGCAACTCAAGACGACGAGCCTCAGGCAAGCCGAGATAAAGATACACGGCTGAAGAGGCTACTTACAAGATGGGCCAGATTGAGCCCAAGGCCAGAAGATGGTGCGTGGCCCAGAAGTGTAAGCCGCCGAAAGGAGACTTGCCGTGGAAGGCAAGGAGACTTAGAACTAGGGTCGGTCACGAAGCATGACCCGACCCGGACTCTTGTAAACCGACGGCCTCGACCTGTATATAAAGGCGAGTCCCTAGTATAGAATAGACATGTTACAATCAATAGCTAGGTCAAGCGAATCCGCTCCCTTGTAATCGATACTCAAGCAATACAACACAAACCATGACGTAGGATTTTACCTCAATCTCGAGGGGCCGAACCTGGGTAAACTCGTATCTCGTCCCGCTCAACCCAGACAAGTTAATCACCATTGTCATGGCTTCACGCTTAAGTCCTTTCACTAGGACATCTGCCGTGACAAAACCACGACAGTTAGCGCCTACCGTGGGGCCGACGCATGGTGGTTTCGAGTTCTCGAAGGGCTCTTCCCCAGGGATCAAGGGATACACTATTGGCAGGGTGACCAAGAGTCGCTGCAGCAAGCTCTACATCAACGACGCTGGCTGGGGCCCCGAGGCCGACTCAATTGACTACGGGTACCGGGTCCCCTTCGGGGAATCCACGTTTCATTGGCAAGATCAGCGGATCGGAGCCTGAGCTGGACATCTGCACCGACATCATCGAATTGGCTCGGCGCATGCAACCCGCCCGGATCCAAGCCGGGCATGTTAGGGAACGTAGTAATTTCAAAAAAGTTCCTACGCACACTCAGGATCATGGTGTGACGCCCCCGATTCAATCGTACACTAATCATACACGCAAACGTGTACGATCAAGATCAGGGACTCACGGGAAGATATCACAACACAACTCTACAAATAAAATAAGTCATACAAGCATCATATTACAAGCCAGGGGCCTCGAGGGCTCGAATACAAGAGCTCGATCATAGACAAGTCAGCGGAAGCAACAATATCCGAGTACAGACATAAGTTAAACAAGTTTGCCTTAAGAAGGCTAGCACAAACTGGGATACAGATCGAAAGAGGCGCATGCCTCCTGCCCGGGATCCTCCTAAACTACTCCTGGTCGTCGTCAGCGGACTGCACGTAGTAGTAGGCACCTCCCGAGTAGTGGTAGTCATCATCGACAGTGGCGTCTGGCTCCTGGGCTCCAACGTCTGGTCGCAGCAATCGGGTATAGGAAAGGGGAAAATGAGAAGCAAAGTAACCGTGAGTAATCATCCAAAGTACTCGCAAGCAAGGAGCTACACTACATATGTATGCAATGGTATCAAATGGAAAAAGGGTATCATAGGTGGACTGAACTGCAGAGTGCCGGAATAAGGGGGGGGATAGCTAGTCCTTTCGAAGACTATGCTTCTGGTAACCTCCATCTTGCAGTAGAAGAAGAGAGTAGATGGTAAGTTCACCAAGTAGTATCGCATAGCATAATCCTAACCGATGATCCTCCCCTCGTCGCCCTGTGAGAGAGCGATCACCGGTTGTATATGGCACTTGGAAGGGTGTATTTTATTAAGTATCCGATTCTAGTTGTCATAAGGTCAAGGTACAACTCCAAGTCGTCCTGTTACCGAAGATCACGGCTATTCGAATAGATTAACTTCCCTGCAGGGGTGCACCACATTTCCCAACACGCTCGATCCCCTTTGTCCGGACACACTTTACCGGGTCATGCTCGGCCTCGGAAGATCAACACGTCGCAGCCCTACCTAGGCACAACAGAGAGGTCAGCACGCCGGTCTAAATCCTATGGCGCAGGGGTCTGGGCCCATCACCCATTGCACACCTGCACGTTGCGTACGCGGCTGGTGAGAAGACCTAGCCTCCCTTATACAAGAGCAGGCGTTACAGTCCAACCCGGCGCGCGCCGCTCAGTCGCTGACGTCACGAAGGCTTCGGCTGATACCACGACGTCGAGTGCCCATAACTGTCCCCGCGTAGATGGTTAGTGCGTATAGGCCAGTGGTCAGACTCAGATCAAATACCAAGATCTCGTTAAACGTGTTATCTTGAAATAACCGCGAACGCCGACCAGGGCCAGGCCCACCTCTCTCCTAGGTGGTCTCAACCTGCCCTGTCGCTTCGCCACAAAGATCCACACAGAGGGCCGTCGGGAAAGTATGTCCTTCCAGCCCCCAATTCGTGAATCAACCACGGGTACTCCTCGAGCCAACCCGACTTTAGTCATCACATGAATCATGTATAAAGTATATAGTATATACCCGTGATCACCTCCCGAGTGATCACGGCCCGATAGTATAGCATGGCAGACGGACAAGAATGTAGGGCCACTGATGATAAACTAGCATCCTATACTAAGCATTAGGATTGCAGGTAAAGGTAACAACAGTAGTAGCAAGGACAGGCTATGCATAAGGATAGGATTAACGAAAAGCAGTAACATGCTACACTACTCTAATACAAGAAGTAGAGAGAAGAGTAGGCGATATCTGGTGATCAAAGGGGGGGCTTGCCTGGTTGCTCTGGCAAGAGAGAGGGGTCGTCACCACCGTAGTCGTACTGGGTAGCAGCGGCGTCGGGTCTCGGTGTCTAGCAAGAGAAGAGGGGGAAGAAACAATAAATATCAAGCAAACAGATGCATAGCGATGCATGACATGACAATTAGCGATGCTAGGGGTGCCCTAACGCGGTATAAGGTGGTACTGGTGAAGGGGGGAAACATCCGGGAAAATATCCCCGGTGTTTCGCGTTTTTGGACAGATGAACCGGAGGGGGAAAGTTGCGTGTTCGCTATGCTAGGGATGTGTGGCGGACGAATGGGCTGCGTATCCGGGTTTGTCTCGTCGTTCTGAGCAACTTTCATGTACAACATTTTTTCATCCGAGTTACGGATTTTATATGATTTTCAAAAGTTTTAAATGATTTTCAAATTTCTGGATTTACTTGTAATTCGAAAATAAATGGGAAAATGCTAGGTGCACCCAGATCTGTGTACACAGAAGTGCACCATAGAATGACATGTGGGTCCACGGGGTCCCAGTTGACCAGTCAAACTTTGACTGGTCAACAGGGGGTGGGACCCCATCGTCATTGTCTAGTAGACTTAAGTTAACAGTCTGTTTTAGACTAATTAGGTTTTAGTTAATTAAGTTAACTAATTAAATTACTAATCAACTAATTAATTAATTTATTATTTATTATTTATATCCTCTGTTTTTTACCTCTCTTTTTTTTGGCAGGCCCAGGTGGAAGTGGCCAACCGGCCTCCTGGCCAGGCACTAGCACGACCTCGCAGAGGAGGGCCAGCGGCCACGGTCAGGCGCAGGGGGGCAGGGGCCGGCCGGCAACGGGGCGGCTTCGGCGGAGGGCGGCGCCGGCGGAGGGCAGCGCCAGTGCCAGCGGGATGAGCGGGGCAGGCGCTGCAGGAAACGAGCGCAGGCAGGGAGCAGCGGTGGTAGCAGTAGCGAGCAACGGCGGCGACAGGAGCAGGAGCTGCGTGCAAGGCGGTAGCAGCAGCAAGTGAACGGGCGGCGCGAGCGCGGCCAGGGCGCGACAAGCGCACATGGGGTGCGGCGAGGGAATGCCCCCGGTGCGGCCAGGACTCGGCGGAGCGCGACGAGCGCACACACACAGAAAACTTCGGGCGCGGCAGTGACAGCGGCATACGGCGACTAAATCGAGGGGGGATAAGGGGGATGCAGGGGAGGAGCTCACCACGGAGCCGGGGACGTGGTCGGGGAGGCCGGGGACAGTCAGGATGGTGCGGATCGACGGTAAGAAGGCGGCAGCCCGACGAAGAAGACGAAGACGATGTCGGCTACGTGGCTCCCTGGCTTGATGCGACGTGCAGAATGGATGATGTCGACCGTGGTAGACTTCATGGGCGTACTCCCGAGCGAAGGAGACGTACTCCCGAGCGAAGGAGACAACGGTGGCCGCGGCAATGACGGCGATGAGCATGGTCACCGCGCGAGTCCTCGAGTTTCAGATCGAGCAAAAGGGGATGGGGAAGACGGGGGATCGAGGGGAAGACGGATGTGGCGGTCTAGTGTTTCGGAGGTGGCCACGGGGTCCGCTTGTAGGGGGGTTGGGGGGCTGGATGGCCTCCACGCCTCCAAGCGCGGCCATGGATGGCTGCCACGCCTCCCCTGCCTCCATGTAGCGCTAGGTTGAAGAGGCTGGGGTGGACTGGGCCAGCCTCTAATGCTAAATGGGCCGAGTGCTCAAATGCCCTCAAAATTTTCCTTTCTTATATTTTCTATTTTTAAATTTTGTTATTGTTTCATGTTAAGTTAAGCCACCAAATAGAGTTTGTAAAATATGAAACTTGTCATATAAATACATTGCAATATTTTGAAGTGATCCACAAGGTTTCAATTATTTTAAATATTATAAAGAATTATTTATTGTTAAAATGGGTCAATTATTTGCTGCTAGTCCAATTTAAAATAGGTTAAGGGCATTTTAATATTTTGTAAAATCATTATTCTCACATGAAAAAAAAGTTAGCGAATATTTGTAACCCAACCTACATTTTTGTTTTACGGATTGAAGAAATAATTTATTTAACTTTATATCAAATCTGAAAATGGCTTTGTTTTTTATCAAGTGGCAATTTGGCTTAGTTAAACATGATGACATGGCACCATTAGTGTGAGGTCACTATAGCATGACACCGGGGGTGTTACAAATCTCCTCCACTATAAGAAATCTTGTCCCGAGATTTAAGAGGTAGTGAAAGGGGGAAAGGTTTGGTAACGAATCTAGCAAGTCTTCTCGGTCTGGCTTGCTCTTCTCGAAGAGGTCGATCCATTACGTTGATGTCTTCATTTCTCCGCTTCAGGTCTTCATGATGAAGTTGGCAGCCTTTCTTCGGGAATTCCATCGTACTTACTAATAGGTAAGGGGCAGCATGGCAACGATATAATGCTATAGGAGGTAATCATCTGGGGTTATCCCATGATTGAACACATGAGTATCTCTCGAGTTAAAAAAATAAAACGCATCGAGAGCAAGGTAAGAACGTGCAGCAAGAATTTTCAAGTGGATAGGCAATCGTTCGTTGCCTGAAATAGAGTGTGAAAGGGTTTAGAGCAATGGGATTTAGTATTGTGTCTGATACCAGAATTGATGAGCTTTGGAAGGTGGCTCATTAATTACATACGAGGCCACACACGAGGAATACTTTTGGAAACCGAGGGTTATAGGAGAGTCAGGTTTCGATCCTTTGGAACTGTGGGTTATGGGCCCACCATGTGGGTTAAAAGAAAGGAGGGCGTTGTCATCTTGCACGATCATGATAGAAGGCATGTCAGAGAAGGGACGAAGAGAACCATTTTCCTGCTCGTTGCACGAGGCGGACCAATAGGCAAAGTTCTCGTCCATCGATGGCTACCGGAATGTCATCAACAATAGTAAAAGGGTCTTGCTGACAGGATTGTACACCGAGATGTTTACATAAGCAGGAGAATATTAATGCTTAGATCTTATAGATCACAAGCAACGTTAAACCAACCAATGGAAAGGAAGATATGATTGTCAGATTAAACAGAACAATGGAAAGGAAAATGTGTTTAAACACATATTTCAGGGGTATATCCTTCCCAAGGACAAGCGGAGCATGATATCCATGACAGGATAGAAAGTAGAAAACCATTTAGGTAAGGGGGGAGGAATCTCAAGATATTATACATACAACGGTGTTAGGATAAATGATAAAGAAAATTTAGCATTGTGCTACAAATGCTCTTTTTGAAAATCGGATTACCACAGACATGCTTCGAGATAGCATTGACATGGGCATAAATTAAGGTTCGGAATTTGGATGCACGAAGGATCCATCAGGAACAAATTGTAGAATAAGTTTTACAATTTCCTCATGGAAGAATGGATAACCTTGCTGAAAAGGAAACTATAACAATAGTCCTCCAATCAGGTGTGCTAGGCATGACATCACCTTACTGGGTCATATAAGACCAACGTTATAACTCGTGGATATATGTTCCAACCATCATATCTGACTGAGATTCAGATCTGATTGGTGTCTAGATACCTCAGACTCAGGATGTCTGAGAACAAAAGGTGCAACACAAGTTGAGGAGATGACATAGTAAGATTCCCAAGAAATGAACTATGGAAGCAAGTTCCAAAACAATACTTCATCATTAACCAAGGAGAAGATGAGGATGTGGATGATGGACTCTGCGACCATTCATCAAGAATTCCAAAAAGATGGATTTCCACAATTATGTGAACAAGGAAATAATCATTTGTTCGATCGAATGATATAATGATGTATGCTCAGGAAAACATACACAATTAATTATTGGTTGACAGGTGCACTCAAAATATGGGCTTAGGTAGCATGATCAGTGTTAGAATGGTGATTCAATAACCAAAAGACTTAGATTGAAGCTATCGACCATTCACTTCAAAGCAATGGAGTTGCTAGAAGTTTTGAATTCACACATCATAGTTCAGTTGTCGATATTCCAGTTAGAAACAACACAGGGACCAAGAAATGAACGGAGATGGCGAGAAGTATTACTATATCGAGAATTCTTAAAAGGTGGAGCAATTCTCACAACATCCTTGTCATAAAAGATGGTAATACTGGAAGGTAGAACATAAACTAAGGTAGATAGCAAGGAAATTAAGGTACAACACAAAACATGAACAAGTTTGTGTTGGGGAAGGCAAGAATGTTTCCGACGATAACACAAATCATTGAGGGGCAAGGACGGTATTTCACATCATGAATCTGATTGATATCCTGGAAGAGCTCAGAATGTTGATGATGATCACGACACATTTGTCGAGAGATTTCATGAAGATGTAATCAACCAGCGACGACATCAAGTCAAAGGAATGATGAAGCGAAAGGTTATTGGAACCATGGGTACGACACAACTCAAAATCAAGTTTGTTGTTCATGGCAAAATGATATGATGAGGAAAATCAACGTAAGCTTAGCTCATCGTTGAAAATTGTGCTTCGGGAAGAAGGACCAGGTAGCACAGTTAAGAGCAGCACGATAATTATATAGCCAATCGGGCTAGGAATGACTTGAAGGATTATTAAACTCATAAGCAACGAAAATTACTTAGAGTTATTGAATCAGAGTACAGACTCGATTCACTATCGGTGTCCTTGGGTGTCTAACAGCTCAGAACCCGGGGAAAATTGGAACCGGTGAGAATTAATACTTGAAGAAGAACTCATAAGAAGTAATTTGGTTCTGTGATATTATCGAGGTACCACGGGGTAATACTCGAAGGTAGATCATAATAGAGGTTGCAGAGGTGTATTGTATGCAAAAGTCAAGTGCTTTAACTTGTCCCCGAATATGGAATCAAGGAGAAAATTTGGTCGGAACCACGATTGCAAACGGTCAATTCACAGATACCAAATGATATTATATCAAGGGAATAGTTAATATTACAAGAAGCTTCCATGATAGGATATACATCATGTCCATGGGCATGAACACAAAGTTCAATGTCGACTCTCACTTCTTCAATGTATAACCTTCCATTCACCTCTTGTTTTTTTGAAAATGACATTAGTTGTTGAAAGTTTTACCTAGTGCAATACCAGATAAGTATGACCCGTGAAACCTTTCGGGTTCACACAGATTAAGGAAGGCATAGGTTCAACCCATCGGGGCATCGTAGAAACATATACCACAAACTTCAGGAGCAAATAACTCAAGCTCAGGAGCAGAGCATGGTTGACAAAAGGAAAGAGTATACTCTACCAAAGGCATTATGTATCCGATGGAAGGCTCACAAGTTTAATGAATATGAAGGACGGTGTCGGACAAAATCCAACAAAGGCTCTGGTGGTCCATAATGGATCTGACGTGAGTGTCGGTACTCAACCAGAAGAAGAAAGAACGCAAGGAGACCAGATTATAGAAACAACTGACTAACTCAAAGCTCAAATGCCAAGGAATTATGAATTCCAAGACAAGGGATCAGAAGCAATGCTCTGATTAGGGATGGATAAGTTGAATAGCCTTAGGGGTACAATCGATGGCAATTCGATTGGTTGAGATCCAGCTCATGTTTAAAATGACGTCTGAGCTAGAAGGATGACTTCTAGGATTTGGTTGAGGATTGTGAGCATTCGTAATTATTGAATCGATGGGCTCAAGATGATAGTGACAAAGGATGTTAATAAGAATACTATACTTATGGGATTAACCATAATGCAAGCAAGCAAGAATTTCAAGAGCAATAAGCTGCTGAGGATTTTCGGAAGATCAAATAGTATTTCGAAGACTTTGGTGAAACACATGAACAACTGGGGAGAAACAAATCCTCGGTGTGTGTGAGGATTAATTTGTAGGTGTATTCAGGTGACAAGGAACTGCAAGGCAGTAGGCACAAGGATTCTCGGAACAACAACGAGTATTTTGGAGTATCTGTAATAACAAGAGCAACTAGGGACTAAGGTAAGAATGGCAAGCACATGTAGTTATCTATAGGGGTTAACGGTGGAAGGGAATTGCAAACGCAATGAGCACAAGTTCTCGGGATAACTTCAGAGAGTATCTTCTGAATCTTCTGGTGTAGTAGTCGATCATCTATAATAAGGGGCTCTCCGAAAGGAAGTAATTACGAGAACCTAGAGTTAGAGGTAGAAAAATATTTTAACCTAAATAGAAGAGAGTTCGGAGTCCCGGAGTAAGGATCGAGGAGTAAAAGATCCTAATACCACCCAAATGGCGATGTGGGCCCGTAAGACACACAACCATGTTAGTAAAAAGGTTTGTAATGTCTAGACTTAACTTCGGCCAAGGAGTGTGGAAGGGGGATTCCTACAGGCAGTCAGCTCTGATACCAACTTGTGACGCCCCCGATTCAATCGTACACTAATCATACACGCAAACGTGTATGATCAAGATCAGGGACTCACGGGAAGATATCACAACACAACTCTACAAATAAAATAAGTCATACAAGCATCATATTACAAGCCAAGGGCCTCGAGGGCTCGAATACAAGAGCTCGATCATAGACAAGTCAGCGGAAGCAACAATGTCTGAGTACAGACATAAGCTAAACGATTTTGCCTTAAGAAGGCTAGCACAAAGTAGGATACCGATCGAAAGAGGCGCAGGGCTCCAGCCTGGGATCCTCCTAAACTACTCCTGGTCGTCGTCAGCGGACTGCACGTAGTAGTAGGCACCTCCCGAGTAGTAGTTGTTGTCATCGACAGTGGCGTTTGGATCCTGGGCTCCAACGTCTGGTAGCAGCAATCGGGTATAGGAAAGGGGAAAAGGAGAAGCAAAGAAACCGTGAGTACTCATCCAAAGTACTCGCAAGCAAGGAGCTACACTACATATGTATGCAATGGTATCAAATGGAAAAAGGGTATCATAGATGGACTGAACTGCAGAATGCCGGAATAAGGGGGGATAGCTAGTCCTTTCGAAGACTACGCTTCTGGTAACCTCCATCTTGCAGTAGAAGAAGAGAGTAGATGGTAAGTTCACCAAGTAGCATCGTATAGCATAATCCTAACCGATGATCCTCCCCTCGTCGCCCTGTGAGAGAGCGATCATCGGTTGTATCTGGCACTTGGAAGGGTGTATTTTATTAAGTATCCGATTCTAGTTGTCATAAGGTCAAGGTACAACTCCAAGTCGTCCTGTTACCGAAGATCACGGCTATTCGAATAGATTAACTTCCCTGCAGGGGTGCACCACATTTCCCAACACGCTCGATCCCCTTTGTCCGGACACACTTTACTGGGTCATGCCCGGCCTCGGAAGATCAACACGTCGTAGCCCTACCTAGGCACAACAGAGAGGTCAGCACGCCAATCTAAATCCTATGGCGCAGGGGTCTGGTCCCATCGCCCATTGCACACATGCATGTTGCGTACGCGGCCGATCAGCAGACCTAGCCTCCCTTATACAAGAGCAGGCGTTCCAGTCCAACCCAGCGCGTGCTGCTCAATCGCTGACGTCACGAAGGCTTCGGCTGATACCATGACGTCGAGTGCCCATAACTGTCCCCGCGTAGATGGTTAGTGTGTATAGGCCAGTGGCCAGACTCAGATCAAATACCAAGATCTCGTTAAACGTGTTATCTTGAAATAACCGCGAACGCCGACCAGGGCCAAGCCCACCTCTCTCCTAGGTGGTCTCAACCTGCCCTGTCGCTTCGCCACAAAGATCCACACAGATGGCTGTCGGGAAAGTATGTCCTTCCAGCCCCCAATTCATGAATCAACCACGGGTACTCCTCGAGCCAACCCGACTTTAGTTATCACATGAATCATGTATAAAGTATATAGTATATACCCGTGATCACCTCCCGAGTGATCACGGCCTGATAGTATAGCATGGCAGACGGACAAGAATGTAGGGCCACTGATGATAAACTAGCATCCTATACTAAGCATTAGGATTGCAGGTAAAGGTAACAACAGTAGTAGCAAGGACAGGCTATGCATCAGGATAGGATTAACGGAAATCAGTAACATGCTACGCTACTCTAATACAAGAAGTAGAGAGAAGAATAGGCGATATCTGGTGATCAAAGGGGGGGCTTGCCTGGTTGCTCTGGCAAGAGAGAGGGGTCGTCAACACCGTAGTCGTACTGGGTAGCAGCGGCGTCGGGTCTCGGTGTCTAGCGAGAGAAGAGGGGGAAGAAACAATAAATATCAAGCAAACATATGCATAGCGATGCATGACATGACAAGTAGCGGTGCTAGGGGTGCCCCAACGCGGTATGAGGTGGTACCGGTGAAGGGGGAAAACATCCGGGAAAATATCCCCGGTGTTTCGCGTTTTCGGACAAATGAACCGGAGGGGGAAAGTTGCGTGTTCGCTATGCTAGGGATGCGTGGCAAATGAACGGGCTGCGTATCCGGGTTTGTCTCGTCGTTCTGAGCAACTTTCATGTACAAGGTTTTTTCATCCGAGTTACAGATTATTTTATATGATTTTCCAAAGTTTTAAATGATTTTCAAATTTTCTGGATTTACTTGTAATTCGAAAATAAATGGGAAAATGCTAGGTGCACCCAGATCTGTGTACACAGAAGTGCACCATAGAATGACATGTGGGTCCACGGGGTCCCAGTTGACCAGTCAAACTTTGACTGGTCAACAGGGGTGGGACCCCACCATCATTATCTAGTAGACTTAAGTTAACAGTTTGTTTTAGACTAATTAGGTTTTAGTTAATTAAGTTAACTAATTAAGTTACTAATCAACTAATTAATTAATTTATTATTTATAACCTCTATTTTTTTACCTCTCTCTTTTTTTTGGCAGGGCCTAGGTGGTAGTGTTCACCCGGCCTCCTGGCCGGGCAGTACACACGGCCTCGCAGAGGAGGGCCGGCGGCCATGGTCAGGCACAGGGGGGCAGTGGCCGGCCGGCAACGGGGCGGCTCCGGCGGAGGGCGGCGCCGACGGAGGGCAGCGCCGGTGCTAGCGGGACGAGCGGGGCGGGCGCTGCAGGAAAAGGGCGCAGGCAGGGAGCAGCGGTGGTAGCAATAGCGAGCAACGGCGGCGACAGGAGCAGGAGCTGCATGCAAGGCGGCAGCAGCAGCAAGTGAACGGGCGGCGCGAGCGCGGCCAGGGTGTGGCAAGCACACATGGGGCGCTGCGAGGGAATGCCCCGGGGCGGCCAGGACTCGGCGGAGCGCGACGAGCACACACACACAGAAAACTTCGGACGCGGCAGTGACAGCGGCATACGGCGACTTAATCGAGGGGGGATAAGGGGGATTGTAAGACAATAAGTTTTGGGAACCAGCACAACCCTCTAGGGGTGGCTTATCTCATTATATATAATGGTTGTGTTACAATACGTACATAGGTATAGAAGTTATACATAGTCTAACACCCTCCCTCAATCTTAACCACTTTCTAAAGAACTGAGAAGGGTAAGATTGCGCCTACAAGCCTCAAACTGTGGCAGTGGTAAAGGCTTAGTGAAGATGTCTGCAAGTTGATCCTTAGACGAGATAAACTTGATCTGGAGTTGCTTTTGTGATACATGTTCCCGTACAAAGTGATAGTCAACTTCAATGTGTTTCGTTCGGGCATGAAATACTGGATTTGCAGAAAGGTATGTAGCACCGATGTTATCACACCAAAGAATAGGAGGCTGTGGTTGAGACAAACCCAACTCCTGAAGCAAAGACTACAACCAAATAATCTCTGCAGTAGCATTAGCCACAGCCTTGTACTCAGCTTCAGTACTGCTACGTGACACAGTAGCCTGTTTCCGAGCACTCCAGGCGATCAAATTAGAGCCAAAGAATACTGCATAACCCCCCGTGGATCGCCTGTCATCTGGGCTACCAGCCCAATCTGCATCAGAGAAGGCCGAAAGGACCCGAGAGGAAGTCGGCCGAATATGCATACCAAAAGTCAGAGTGAACTGAACATAACGAAGAATGCGTTTAACAGCAGCCCAATGAGTATCTCTGGGAGCCTGAAGATACTGACAAACCCTGTTAACATCATAAGAGATATCTGGTCTCGTGATCGTCAAGTACTGAAGTCCACCAACAATGCTTCTGTACTCTGTGGCATCCGCAGGAGACAAAAGCTCACCATCAACAGCTGTTATCTTGTCGGTAGACGACATGGGTGTGGTGGTCGGTTTGCACTTCAGCATGCCGGCTTTTTGTAACAACTCCAAGGAGTACTTCTTCTGCGTAAGGACAAGACCAGTAGCACGAGAAGTGACCTCAACTCCAAGAAAGTAGTGAAGCTTCCCAAGATCTTTGACCGTAAAATCAGCACCAAGAGAGCAGACAAGAGCATCAGCAGCATACTGAGAAGAGCTGACAAGGATAATATCATCGACATATACCAAAAGATACATAGTGACTTCTGGATTCTGTAGAAGAAATAATGAAGTGTCAGCAGTGGACGGCACAAACCCATGAGCACGAAGGGCAGAGGCAAGGCGGGCATGCCAGGCACGAGGAGCTTGCTTCAAACCATATAGTGCTTTGGAAAGACGACAGATATAGTCAGGACGATCAGGATCAGAGAAACCAGGCGGCTGTTTCATATAAACCTCTTCCTCCAAAAATCCATGTAGAAAGGCATTCTGCACATCAAGTTGACGAAGTGACCAACCACGAGAAACAGCAATGGAGAGAAGAAGCCGAATAGTGGTAGGCTTGACGACAGGACTGAAGGTGTCCTCATAGTCAAGACCATGACGCTGCCGAAAACCGCGAGCAACAAGTCGCGCTTTGTAACGCTCAATAGATCCATCCGAATGCTTCTTAACTTTGAATACCCATTTTAAGTCAATAACATTTACCCGTGGTGGTGGAGGAACGAGAGTCCATGTCTTGTTACGAAGAAGAGCATGAAACTCCTGCTCCATAGCCTCTCGCCAATGTGGAATGCGCAGGGCAGCCTGATATGAGCGAGGCTCAGAAGATGGATCCGCAACAGCAGCAGCCAAACAAGTAGCCAACCAAGCAACCGTACCATCCGTACGTTCCTTAGGTTTGAAAATGCCACTTCGACTGCGTGTATGTGGTCGAGACACAGGAACCACCGAGGTCGACGGAGCAGCCTGCAACGGGCTGGAGGACGGCGACATTGATGAGTCAGCCGGTGACGAGGAGCCAGGCACGGTAGCCTCGGACTCAGTCGGCGAAGAAGGCCGGCCCACCGGCGAAACCGGCAGAGCAGACGAAGCAGCTGGCGACTCCGGCATCCCAGACCGGGACGATGGCGAGCTCGGCATAGTGGGCCGTGGCGCGGCTGGTGTCGCGGGCCGATCCGCTGATGAAGGTGACGTGAGGACCCGAGCTGCGGGCGAAGACGGCGTGACGGGCCGAGCCACGGGCGACTCGGCGATCACTGGCGTAGCAGACCGAGCAGTGGAGATGCTCGGCGCGACGGGCTCGTCGGGTGACCATGCATGGGCACGCGAATCGATGCCATGCAACATAGGGCGATCGACGTGCCCACCAGAAGACGACGATGATGATGGTGAATCCTCCAACAGCTCCAAACGAGCTCCACGTCCGGTTCCTGCACCATGGTTAGGTAACAGCAAAGGAGAGTATGCAACATCATCAAATTGGTCAGAAGCAACAGAGGATGAATGCAGGGATGGTGGTTCGACAGTGGACACAGGAAGGTTGGCAAAGGGAAAAACATGCTCATCAAACACGACGTCCCGAGATATATAGACATGATTAGTGGGAACATGAAGACATTTGTAACCTTTATGAAGAGAGCTATAGCCAAGGAAAACACACTTCTTAGAACGAAACTCAAGCTTGCACTTGTTATATGGACGAAGATGCGGCCAGCAAGCACACCCAAATACCTTGAGAAAGGTATAATCAGGTTGTTCATTAAGGAGAACCTCAATGGGAGTCTTCATGTTTAAAACACGAGTAGGAGTATGGTTGATGAGAAAGCATGCAGTGGTGAAAGCATCACTCCAAAACCGAAACGGAACAGATGCATGGGCCAAAAGAGTAAGACCAGCTTCAACAATATGACGATGCTTACGTTCGACTGAACCATTCCGCTGATGTGTATGTGGACATGCTAAACAATGAGCTATCCCAAGCAACTGAAAGAAGGAGTTGAGGTTGCGATACTCGCCCCCCCCAGTCCGACTGGACATGAACAATTTTGTGCTTGAGAAGACGTTCAACATGTTTTTGAAACTGAACAAAAATATCAAACACATCAGATTTGCGTTTAATAAGGTAAAGCCAGGTAAAGCGACTATAAGCATCAACGAAACTGATATAGTAATTATGACCACTAACAGAAGTCTGAGCAGGACCCCATACATCTGAAAACACAAGTTCTAACGGATGTTTCACCTCACGACTGGACTCCGAAAAAGGAAGTTGATGACTCTTGCCCTGCTGACAAGCATCACACACTGCTACATCTTTATTACTAGACAAACTAGGAAGCTCATGACGACGCAAAATATGACGGACAATAGGTGTGGCCGGGTGACCAAGACGAGCATGCCACTGTGACGGAGAGACCCGAACTCCACTGAAAACGCGAGCGACGCCAGGATGCTCCAGACGGTAGAGGCCCTGGCACAACTGCCCACTAAGAAGAATGTCCCTCGTGCCCCGATCCTTAATAAAAAGATCAAAAGGGTGAAATTCACAAAGCACATTATTATCACGTGTGAGTTTAGGAACTGAAAGAAGATTGCGGGTCACAGATGGAACGCGAAGAACATTGCGAAGCTGAAGACTCCTATTGGCATGTCTAGTGAGAAGAGATGCTTGACCAATATGAGAGATGTGCATACCTGCTCCATTGGCGGTGTGGATCTTGTCGGAGCCATGATAGGGTTCACGAGTGTGAAGCTTCCCCATCTCGCTGGTCAGATGCTCTGTCGCCCCAGAGTCCATGTACCAGTGTGGATCGATGGAGTAGGACTGAGTGTGTCCCTGGTGCTTCTGCGGCGCGGGACGATCAGCCATGGCGACCTGACGGGCATTGTTGCGTGTATCTTTGCCGTCATTGCCAAGACCAAGGAAGCTTCGCTGGAAGCGCTTATGACACTTGGAGGCCCAGTGCCCATCGCGGCCACAAAGCTGACACACACGTGGACCGCCAGCCCCCGGTAAGGTCGCAGTAGGTGGGGGGGCCGAGGCGGGCGACGGTGGCAGCCCCAAGGGATACCGGGGTGATGAAGAAGAGCGGCCACCCTTGGTGGCGACGTTGGCCGAGAGAGAGCCAGTGCCCCTGGTGCGGCGAGTCTCGACCCGTTGCTCAGTGAGAAGAAGCCGAGAGAAAACCTCGTGTGTCAACATGGGTGTCGAGTTACCCCGCTCGTTGATGATCTCGACTAAGGCATCATACTCCTCATCAAGACCATTGACAATAAACGAGTTGAACTCGGAGTCGGTGAGGGGCTGTCCAATGGAGGCCAATGTGTCGGCAAGGCCCTTGACCTTCTTGTAGAACTCAGTGGCCGTGGAGTCAAGCTTCTGACACTCTCCAAGCTGACGACGGAGTGCAGAGACACGAGCCTGGGACTGCGCTGCAAAGGTGCGCTCAAGGATGGTCCAGGCCTCATGAGACGTCTTCGCGAAGACAACAAGGCCGGCAACTGCCGGCGAGAGCGACCCCTGGATGGAGGAGAGGTTCGCCTGGTCCTGCCCCGTCCAGACGCGATGGGCCGGATTGTAGACCGGACCGTGCACGCTGTCTACCAGCGCGGCTGGGCAGGGAAGCGATCCGTCGACGTAGCCTAGCGGGTAGTGACTCCCCAAGAGCGGGAGAACCTGCGCACGCCAGAAGATGTAGTTGTCTGCGGAGAGCTTGATGGTGATGAGATGACCGAAGTGAAACGGCGGCGGCGAAGACGATCCCATCGAGGAGGCTGCATGGGGTGCAAACACCATGGAGGCAGCCGGAGGCACCGAAGCCGATGCGGGAGGAGGCGGGACCACAGCCAGGGCGGGCGCCGCAAAGCTCGCGGTCGGTGCGGACGCCGCAAGGCCCGCGGCCGGGGCGGACGCCGCCAACCCCGCCAGCGGGGCGGTGTGATCCGCTCGCGGCAGGAGCGGCGGGACGACGCCTGCGGAATCCGCAGCGGACGGCGGCGCCGCGGTGTGGACCACAAGGTCACGCCCGAGCGAGGGCGCCGGCGGCGTGGAGAAGACGGAGCCGATGCTCCTTGTCCCGATCGGAGCCGGAACGGAGACGGCATCGAGCGGGAGGTTGAGCAGAGCCGCAAGAGAGGCCGGGAGGAAGCCCGCAGCAGTGGAACCGGTGGTGGCGGCGCTCGACATGGCGGCGGCGCGATCGGTGGCGCGGCGGCGGCAGTGAAGGCGGCGGCGGCTGCGGCGGCGGTGCGGGTATTAGGGTTTAGAAGCGGAAGCGATCGTAACCTAGCGTGATACCATGTAAGACAATAAGTTTTGGGAACCAGCACAACCCTCTAGGGGTGGCTTATCTCATTATATATAATGGTTATGTTACAATACGTACATAGGTACAGAAGTTATACATAGTCTAACAGGGATGCAGGGGAGGAGCTCACCATGGAGCCGGGGACGTGGTCGGGGAGGCCGGGGACATTCAGGATGGTGCGGATCGACGGCGAGAAGGCGGCGGCCCGACGAAGAAGACGAAGACGATGTTGGCTACGCGGCTCCCCGGCTTGATGTGACATGCAGAATGGATGATGTCGATCGTGGTAGACATCATGGACGTACTCCAGAGCGAAGGAGACAACGGTGGCCGCGGCAACGACGGCGATGAGCACGGTCACCGCGCGAGTCCTCGAGTTTCAGATCAAGAAAAAGGGGATGGGGAAGACGGGGGATCGAGGGGAAGACGGATGTGGCGGTCTAGGGTTTCTGAGGTGGCCACGGGGTCTGCTAGTAGGGGGGTTGGGGGGCTGGATGGCCTCCATGCCTCCAGGCGCGGCCATGGATGGCTGCCACGCCTCCCCTGCCTCCCTGTAGCGCTAGGTTGAAGATGCTGGGGGTGGACTGGGCCAGCCTCTAATGCTAAATGGGCCGACTGCTCAAATGCCCTCAAAATTTTCCTTTCTTATATTTTCTGTTTTTAAATTTTGTTATTGTCGTGTTAAGTTAAGCCACCAAATAGAGTTTGTAAAATATGAAACTTGTCATATAAATACATTGCAATATTTTGAAGTGATCCACAAGGATTCAATTATTTTAAATATTTTAAAGAATTATTTATTGTTAAAATGGGTCAATTATTTGCTACTAGTCCAATTTAAAATAGGTTAAGGGCATTTTAATATTTTGTAAATTTTTTATTCTCACATGAAAAAAAAAGTTAGCGAATATTTGTAACCCAACCTACATTTTTGTTTTACGGATTGAAGAAATAATTTATTTAACTTTATATCAAATTTGAAAATGGCTTTGATTTTTATCAAGTGGCAATTTGGCTTAGTTAAACATGATGACATGGCACCATTAGTGTGAGGTCACTGTAGCATGACACCGGGGGTGTTACACATGGTGATGCATAGCAACGAGAGGGGAGAGTGTGTCCACGTACCCTCGTAGACTGAAAGCAGAAGCATTAGCACAACGCGGTTGATGTAGTCGTACGTCTTCACGATCCGACCGATCCAAGTACCGAACGTACGACACCTCCGAGTTCAACACACGTTCAGAGTAACGCCTTAAGTAAGATGACATGATGTAGAGGGATAAACTCAAGCAATATGATGAAAACCCCATCTTTTTACCCTTGATGGCAACAATACAATACGTGCCTCGCTACCCCTACTTTGTCACTAGGTGAGGACACCGCAAGATTGAACCCAAAACTAAGCACCTCTCCCATTGCAAGAAGAACCAATCTAGTTGGCCAAACCAAATCGATAATTCAAAGAGAAATGCAAAGATATCAAATCATGCATATAAGAAGTCAGAGAAGACTCAAATAATATTCATAGATAAACTGATCATAAATCCACCATTCATCGTATCTTGACAAACACACCGCAAAACAATATTGCATCGGATAGATCTCCAAGAACATCGAGGAGAACATGGTATTGAGGATCAAAGAGAGATAATAAGCCATCTAGCTACCAGCTATGGACCCATAGGTCTATGGTAAACTACTCACGCTTCATCGGAAGGGCAATGGAGTTGATGTAGATGCCCTCCGTGCTCGAATCCCCCTCCAGCAGGATGCCAGAAAAGGCCCCAAGATGGGATCTCATGGGTAGAGAAGGTTACGACGGTGAAAAAGTATTTCTGTGGACACCTTTTGTCGTTTGGGAATATTTGGGAATTTATAGGCCAAGAATTAGGGTTGGAGGAGCTCTGAGGGGCCCACAAGCCCTCAGGGCGCCCCCTAGGGCGTGCCTCTAAGGCTCGTGGCCGCCTTGGGAACCTCTGACTTCATCTGCAACTCCTACGTGTGTCTTCTGGTCCAAGAAAGATCATCGCGAAATTTTTGATGTGGAATGCTACCTAACATATTTATCCATGTAATTTTATTTATTGCAGCGTCAACATTTAGATCCATAAGATTCAAAACAAAAGTTTAATATTGACATAAAAACAATAATACTTCAAGCATACTAATAATGCACTCGTGTCTTCTCAAAATAACATGGCCAAATAAAGTTATCCCTACAAAACCATATAGTCTGGCTATGCTCCATGTTCATCACACAAAGTATTTAATCATGCACAACCCCGGTTTTAGCCAAGCAATTGTTTCACACTTTAGTATTCTCAAACTTTTTCAACTTTCACGCAATACATGAGCGTGAGCCATGGATATAGCACTATAGGTGGAATAGAATATGGTGGTTGTGGAGAAGACAAAAAGAAGGCGATAGTCTTTGTTGGGAAACGTTGCATGGAAAACAAAAAAATTCTACGCACACGCAAGATCTATCCATGGAGATGCATAACAACGAGAGGGGATAGTGTGTCTACGTACCCTTGTAGACCGTAAGCGGAAGCGTTTGTTAACGCAGTTGATTTAGTCGAACTTCTTCGCGCTCCAACCGATCAAGCATCGAACATACGACACCTCCGCGTTCAGCACACGTTCAGCTGGGTGACGTCCTCTGCCTTCTTGATCCAGCAATATGGCGGGGTAGTGGATGAGTTTCGACAGCACTACGGCGTGGTGACGATGATGGCGAATTTATCTCTGCGGGGCTTCACCTAAGCACTATGAAAATATGTCCGGGGTGTAAATGGTGGAGGGGGGCGCCGCACACGGCTAAGACAATGTTGTCTTGTGCTAGGCACCCCCCCTCCCACATATATATAGGTGGGAGGGAGTGGGGAGAGGCTAAGGGGCGCCCCAAGTAGGTCCGAATCTTACTTCGGCTCCTGCCCTTGGGCGCACCACCCCTGCCATATTTGTCAGAGGGGGGAAGGAAAGGGGGAAGAGGGAAGGAAGGGGGAGGCCGAATCCCCCTTTCCTTTCCCCACTTGGGAGGCTACCATGTGGGGTGCGCCAGCCCCTTGTGGGCTGGTGTGCTCCCCTCTAATGGCTCAATAGACCCACTAACCTCTCGGGGGTGTCCGGTGCCCCCTCCGGTACTCCGATGACTACCCGGTACACTCTGAAACACTCCCAGTGTATGAATACCATCGTCCTATATATCAATCTTTACCTCTCGACCATTTCTAGACTCCTCGTCATGTCCGTTATCTCATCCGGGACTCCGAACAACATTCGGTCACCAAATCATATAACTCATATAACACTATATCGTCAACGAACGTTAAGCGTGAGGAGCCTACGGGTTCGAGAATTATGTAGACATGATCGAGACACCTCTCCCGTTAATAACCAATAGCGGAACTTGGATGCCCATATTGGTTCCTACATATTTTACAAAGATCTTTATCGGTTGAACCTTATGACAACATACGTAATTCCCTTTGTCCATTGGTATGTTACTTGCCCGAGATTCGTTCATCGGTATCTTCATACCTAGTTCAATCTCTTTACTGACAAGTCTCTTTACTCATTTTGTAATACATCATCTCGTAACTAACTACTTAGTCACTTTGCTTGCAAGGCTTCTTATGATGTGTATTACCAAGAGGGCCCAAAGATACCTCTATGATACTCAGAGTGACAAATCCTAATCTCGATCTATGCCAACTCAACAAACACCTTTAGAGATACCTATAGAGCATCTTTATGATCACCCAGTTATGTTGTGATGTTTGATAGAACAAAAAGGTATTCCTCCGGTATCCGAGAGTTGCATAATCTCATAGTCGAAGGAATATGTATTTGACATTAAGAAAGCAATAGCAATAAACTGAACAATCAATATGCTAAGCTAACAGATGGGTCTTGTCCATCACATCATTCTCCTAATGACGTGATCCCGTTATCAAATGACAACACATGCCTATGGTTAGGAAACCTTAACTATCTTTGATCAACGAGCTAGTCTAGTACAGGCTTACTAGGGACATGGTATTTGTTTATGTATTCACACATGTATTTCAGTTTTTGATCAATACAATTCTAGCATGAATAATAAACCTTTAGCATGAATAAGGAAATATAAAATAACAACTTTATTATTGCCTCTAGGGCATATTTCCTTCAGTCTCCCACTTGCACTAGAGTTAATAATCTAGTTCACATCACCATGTGATTAACACCCGTAGTTCACATCGCCAGGTGACTAACACCCGATGAGTTTTACTAGAGTAAATAATCTAGTTCACATCACCATGTGATTAACACCCAAAGAGTACTAAGATGTGATCATGTTTTGCTTGTGAGAGAAGTATAGTAAACGGGTCTGTCACATTCAGATCCGTATGTATTTTGCAAATTTCTATGTCTACAATGCTCTGCACGGAGCTACTCTAGCTAATTGCTTCCACTTTCAATATGTATCCAAATTGATACTCATAGTCCGAATCGGTGTCAAAGCTTACATCGACGTAACTCTTTACGATGAACTCTTTATCATCTCCATAACCGAGAAAATATTTCCTTTAGTTCTCTAAGTATAATTTTGAACGCTGTCCAGTGATCTACTCCTGGATCACTAATACGTCTCCAAAGTATCTATAATTTTTTATTGTTCCATGTTGTTATAGTATCATTCTTGGATGTTTTACAATCATTTTATATCATTTTTTGGTACTAACCTATTGACATAGTGCCAAGTGCCAGTTGCTATTTTTTGCATGTTTTTTACATCACAGGAAATCAATACCAAACGGAGTCCAAACGCAGCGAAACTTTTTGTGGATTTTTTGGACTAGAAGACATCCAATGGGTCACAGAAGCGCCCGGGGGTGCTCCGAGGGGAGCACAACCCACCAGTATTGGGGAACGTAGCATGCAATTTCATAAAAATCCTATGATCATGCAAGATCTATCTAGGAGATGCATAGCAACGAGAGGGAGAGAGTGTGTCCATGTACCCTCGTAGACCGAAAGCGGAAGCGTTAGGTTAACACGGTTGATGTAGTCGAACGTCTTCATGATCCAACCGATCTAGTACCGAACGTACGGCACCTCTGAGTTCAACACACGTTCAGCTCGATGACGTCCCTCGAACTCTTGATCCAGCAGAGGGTCGAGGGAGAGTTTCGTAAGCATGACGACATGGTGACGGTGATGGTGATGTGATCCACGCAGGGCTTCACCTAAGCACTACGACGCTATGACTGGAGGAGTAAACTGTGGAGGGGGGCCCGCACACGGCTAAGAGAACAAATGTTGTGCTTTGGGGTGCCCCTTGCCCCCATATATAAAGGAGGGAAGGAGGAGTCCAGCCACCAAGGGGGCGCGCCAAGGGGGGGAGTCCTACTAGGACTCCACTCGTAGCAGGATTCGCCCCTCTTTTTTCCTTTCTCACCGGAGGGGAAAAGGGAAGGAGAAGGAGAGGGAGAGGGAAAGAGGAAAGGGGGCCGCACCCCTCCCCCTTGTCCAATTCGGACTCCCTTGGGGGCGCCACCCTGCGGGCTCCCCTCTCTTTCTCCCATATGGCCCATGAAGGCCCATTACTTCCCCGGGGGGTTCCGATAACTCCTCGGTACTCTGATAAATATTCGAAACGTTCCGAAACCATTCCGGTGTCTGAATACTATCATCCAATATATCAATATTTACCTCTCGACCATTTCGAGACTCATCTCACTTGGGACTCCGAACAATCTTCGGTCACCAAAACACATAACTCATAATACAAATCGTCATCGAACGTTAAGCGTGCGGACCCTACGGGTTCGAGAACTATGTAGACATGACCGAGGCACATCTCCAATCAATAACCAATTGTGGAACCTGGATGCTTATATTGGTTCCTACATATTCTACGAAGATATTTATCGGTCAAACCACAATAACAACATACGTTATTCCCTTTATCATCGGTATGTTACTTGCCCGAGGTTCGATCGTCGGTATCATCATACCTAGTTCAATACTGTTACCAGCAAGTCTCTTTACTCATTCCATAATGCATCATCCCATAACTAACTCATTAGTCACATTGCTTGCAAGGCTTATAATGATGTGCATTACCGAGAGGTCCCAGAGATACCTCTCCGATACTCGGAGTGACAAATCCTAATCTTAATCTATGCCAACCCAACAAACACCTTCGGAGACACCTATATACCATCTTTATAATCACCCAGTTACGTTGTGATGTTTGATAGCACACAAGGTGTTCCTCCGCTATTCGAGAGTTGCATAATCTCATAGTTAGAGGAATATGTATAAGTCATCAAGAAAGCAATAGCAATAAAACTTAATGATCATTATGCTAAGCTAACAGATGGGTCTTGTCCATCACATCATTCTCTAATGATGTGATCTCATTCATCAAATGACAACACATGTCTATGGTCAAGAAACTATAACCATCTTTGATGAACGAGCTAGTCAAGTAGAGGCATACTAGGGACACTCTGTTTTGTCTATGTATTCACACATGTACTAAGTTTTCGGTTAATACAATTCTAGCATGAATAATAAACATTTATCATGATATAAGGAAATATAAATAACAACTTTATTATTGCCTCTAAGGCATATTTCCTTCAACCAGGGCGCGCCTGGAGGCCCAGGCGCGCCCTGGTGAGTTGTGCCCACCTCGGGTGCCCCCCCCCGAACCGCCTCTTTACTCTATAAATACCGCAATATTCCAGAAACCCTAGGGGAGTCAACGAAAATCAATTCCAGTCACCGCAAGTTCCAGAAACACTAGATCCAATCTAGACACCATCACGGAGGGGTTCATCATGTCCATTGGTGTCTCTTCAATGATGTGTGAGTAGTTCTTTGTAGACCTACGGGTCCGTAGTTAGTATCTAGATGGCTTCCTCTCTCTTGTTTGATTCTCAATACAATGGTCTCTGGGAGATGCATATGATGTAACTCTTTTTGATATGTGTTTGTTGGGATCCGATGAGCTTCGAGTTTATGATGGGATCTATCTTTTTATCCATGAAAGTTATTTGAGTCTTCTTTGATCTCTTATATGCATCATTGCTTATAGCCTCGTATTTCTTCTTCGATATTTGGGTTTGTGTGATGGGTTTGATCTTACGGTGCTTGATCCCAGTGACAAAAGGGGAACCGACACGTATGTATCATTGCCATTAAGGATAACAAGATGGGGTCTATTTCTACAAAATATATCTTGTCTATATCATGTCATCATTCTTATTGCATTACTCCGTTTCTCCATGAACTTAATACACTAGATACATGCTGGATAGCGGTCGATGTGTGGAGTAATAGTACTAGATGCAGGAAGGAGTTGGTCTACTAATCTTGGACATGATGCCTATATAATGATCATTGTCTGGATATCATCATGATTATTTGAAGTTCTATCAATTTCCCAACTGTAATTCTTTTACCCACCATTTGCTATTTTTTCTCGAGAGAAGCCACTAGTGAAAACTACGGCCCCATGTCTTTTCCTTAATATATTTGCCTTTCCGATTTATTTTCCTTTGCTTTTACTTTCAGATCTATTAAACAAAAATAGAAAAATACCTTGCTGAAGTGTATTTCATCTCGCGTTCCCGCGCGATCTATCTACCGAATTATTACAACTCTCTCACGTCCGTTCGCCAATTTCTGGCGCTGTTACCCGAAAGGGATTGACAACCCCTTTAACACGTTGATACATCCATTTTGCATCATGTTTCCTTATTGTTATTTACAATGTTTTTATCCATAATAATGCCTTTTGGAGTAATTATAATGTCTTTTCTCTCATAATTTGCAAGGTACACACCAAGAGGGAGAATTCTTGCAGCTGGAAATCTGGACCTGGAAAAGCTACGCCAGGCCACCTATTCTGCACAACTCCAAACAAGCTGAAACTTCACGGAGATTTTTTATGGATTATTTAAGAATTATTGGAGAAAATAACTACCAGATGGGGCCCACCAGGTGGGCACAACCCACCTGGGTGCGCCAGGGAGCCCAGGCGTGCCCTGGTGGGTTGTGCCCTCCTCGGCCCACCTCCGGTGGGCATATTTTGGCATATAAGTCATTTTGACCTAGAAAAAAAATAAGGGGAGGACTTTCAGGACGAAGCGTCGCCGCCTCGAGGCGGAACTTGGGTAGGAGCACTTTTGCCCTCCGGCGGAGCGATTCTGCCGGGGGAACTTCCCTCCCAGAGGGGGAAATCATCATCATCATCATCGCCAACAACTCTCCCATCTTGGGGAGGGCAATCTCCATCAACATGTTCAACAACACTATCTCCTCTCAAACCCTAGTTCATCTCTTATGTTCAATCTTGTTACCGGAACCATAGATTGGTACTTGTGGGTGACTAGTAGTGTTGATTACATCTTGTAGTTGATTACTATATGGTTTATTTGGTGGAAGATTATATGTTCAGATCCAATATGCTATTTAATACCCCTCTGATCATGAGCATGTTTATCATTTGTGAGTAGTTACATTTGTTCTTGAGGTCACGTGAGAAATCATGTTGCAAGTAATCATGTGAATTTGATATGTGTTCGATATTTTGATAGTATGTATGTTGTGATTCCCTTAGTGGTGTCATGTGAACGTCGACTACATGCACTTCACCATATTTGGGCCTAAGGGAATGCATTGTGGAGTAGCAATTAGATGATGGGTTGCGAGAGTGACCGAAGCTTAAACCCCAGATTATGCGCTATTCTGTAAGGGACCGATTGGATCCAAAAGTTTAATGCTATGGTTAGAATTTATTCTTAATACTTTTCTCATAGTTACAGATGCTTGCAGGAGGGTTAATCATAAGTAGGAGGTTTGTTCAAGTAAGAACAACACCTAAGCACCGGTCCACCCACATATCAAATTATCAAAGTAGTGAACACAAATTGAACCAACATGATAAAAGTGACTAGATGAAATCCCCGTGTACCCTCAAGAACGCTTTGCTTACCATAAGAGATCGTTTTGGCCTATCCTTTGCCTCAAAAGGATTGAGCTACCTTTCTGCACTTTTGTTACTACTATAATTACTTGCTCGTTACAAATTATCTTGCTATCAAACTACTCTGCTACTTACAATTTCAGCACTTGCAGACATTACCTTACTGAAAACTACTTGTCATTTCCTTCTGCTCCTCGTTCGGTTCGACGCTCTTACTTATCAAAAAGAGCTACAATTGATACCCTATACTTGTGGGTCATCAAGGCTATTTTCTGGCACCGTTGCCGGGGAGTGAAGCACCTTTGGTAAGTGGAATTTGGTTAGGAAACATTTATATAGTGTGCTGAAATTTATTGTCACTTGTTACTATGGAAAACAATCCTCTGATGGGTTTGTTCGGGGTATCTTCACCTCATCCGGAACCACAATTAGCTACCCCTCAACCTACTGCACCTACTGAAAATATTGAATATGAAATTCCTTCGGGTATGATAGAACAACTGCTAGCTAATCCTTATGAAGGAGATGGAACCGAACATCCTCATATGCACTTGATATATGTAGAACAAATTTGTGGATTATTTAAGCTTGCAGGTTTGCCTGGAGATAAAGTTATGAAGAAGGTTTTCCCTTTATCTTTGAAGGGAAAAGCATTGGCATGGTATAGGCTATGTGATGATATTGGATCATGGAACTGGAATTGTTTGAAATTGGAGTTCCACCAAAAAAATTTATCATATGCATCTAGTTCATCGTGATCGGAATTATATATATAATTTTTGGCCTCGTGAAGGAGAAAGTATCGCTCTATCTTGGGAGAGGCTTAAGTCAATGTTATATTCATGCCCCAATCATGAACTCTCAAGAGAAAGTATTATTCATAATTTTTATGCTCGGCTTTCTCGTAATGATCAAACCATGCTTGATACTTCTTGTGCTGGTTCCTTTATGAAGAAGACTATTGAATTCCAGTGGGATCTTTTGGAAAGAATTAAACGCAACTCTGAAGATTGGGAACTCGACAAAGGTAAAGAGTCAGGTATTAAACTTAAGTATGATTGTGTTAAATCTTTTATGGATACCGATGGTTTTCAAAAGTTTAGCATTAAATATGGACTTGACTCTGAGATAGTAGCCTCCTTTTGTGAATCATTTGCTACTCATGGTGATCTCCCTAAAGAGAAGTGGTTTAAATATCACCCACCTATTAAAGAAGAAACTAAAGAACCGGTACGAGTTAAAGAAGAAACTATACTTTATAATGTTGATCCAGTTGTTCCTTCTGCTTATATTGAGAAACCACCTTTCCTTGTTAGGATAAAGTAACATGCTAAAGTTTCAACGGTGGTTAACAAAAGCTACATTAGAACACCTAAACCTGATGAACAAATTAAAGTAGAACCTAGTATTGCTATGGTTAAGGATCTCTTGGAAGAAGATATGGATGGGCATGTTATTTACTTCTATGAAGAAGCTGCTAGAATTGCCAAACCTGATAATGAAGATAAACATAGACCTGTTGTTGGCATGCCTGTCATTTCAGTTAAAATAGGAGATCACTGTTATCATGGTTTATGTGATGTATGTTCTAGTGTGAGTGCTATTCCTTATACCTTATATCAAGAAATTATGAAAGACATAGCACCCTCAGAAATAGAAGAAATAGATGTTACTATTAAACTTGCTAATAGAGACACAATATCACCAATTGGGATTGTTAGAGATCTTGAAGTCTTATGTGGGAAAATAAAATACCCAAGTGATTTTCTTGTTCTTGGTTCCCCACAAGATGACTTTTGTCCCATTATCTTTGGTAGACCTTTCTTGAACACCGTTAATGTTAAGACAGATTGTGAGAAACAAACTGTCGGTGTTAGTTTTGGTAATGAGTCTCATGAGTTTAATTTTTCCAAGTTTAGTAGAAATCTTTATGAAAAAGAATTGCCTAGTAAAGATGAATTGATTTTTTTGACCATAGAACAGTAGGGCAAAAACCCTACTGTGTGTCATTTTTCATTAATATAATAGAGTGACAAAAATAAAAAAAAAGTCTTTACAATGGTTGTTGGGGAAGCAACCAGAGAAAAAAAGAAGTACAAAATATAATGGAAAAAAGAGAAAGAAATATAATCTACTAATCCTTTAGAACAATATTTGCTAGACCATAAAAATGATTTTCATATACATGAAAGAAATGAAATAGAGAAAATTTTCTTTGAACAACGTCCTCTGCTTAAACACAATTTGCCTATTGAAACTTTAGGAGGTCCTCCTTCACCTAAAGGTGATCCTGTGTTTGAATTAAAACAATTGCCAGACACTTTGAAATATGCTTATCTTGATGAAAATAAGATATATCCTGTTATTATCAGTGCTAACCTTTCAGAACATGAAGAAGAAAGATGATTGAAAGTTCTAAGGAAGCACCGAGCTGCTATTGGATATACTCTTGATGATTTAAGGGCATTAGTCCCACTCTATTGTCGATGTTCTGGGAACGGGGGTCCCTAGACTTGCCTGCCTGCGGCCCACGGCATGGTGACGGTGTCCTGGACTAGGGGGTACTCACCACATCGTCTCCCGATCAGTTGGATTGGGCCGAGGACCCCCATGGCCGTTTACTCATGGGCCAATTTGGACAACCGAAGACATATACAAGGAAGAATCTACAAGACTTGGTGATCAAGACAAGGACTCCTCTCCATCGACGTATTCGACTAGGACTCTTGTTATCCTAGGCCTCTGGTATGTTATATAAGCCGAGGCCAGGCTAGTCAATAGATGATTATGACATTACTCATCATACCTGTATGGTTTAGACCACAACATACGATCTCAAGGTAGATCAACTCTTGTAATCCCTATACTCATCAAAGTCAATCAAGCAGGAAGTAGGGTATTACCTCCATCAAGAGGGCCCGAACCTGGGTAAACATCGTGTCCCCTGTCTCTTGTTACCATCGATCCTTAGACGCACAGTTTGGCACCCCCAACCCGAGATCTGCCGGTTTTGACACCGACAATGGCGCTTTCATTGAGAGTTCCGCTGTGTGTTCGGCAAAAGATCGATGGCTCGCCTGCAGATCAACTGTGACTTCGGCATCTTCTCACCCGCTCGACTGGTCACCTTGGTTCGACCAAGAACTGCGCCCCATGTTCGGATCACCATGTTCGGACGAGGGCCTTCATCAAACATCAATTCTGATCTCTATCAAGATCATGGAGGAATCATCCATGGAGCTCGGGGGCTCAACGTCAACATTTCCCTCGAGCGACCGAGCTGTTTTTCTGGACAGCAAACTCGTATCTGCCGCCACCGCCTCCTCGAGTATCGCTTTGATGATTGCTTTGGTAGTATTGTGAAGTATTGAGTCTACAACAACCATGGAAAATTTCATCGAGTTCCGATGGAGGAATCTCTGGCAATCTATGATATACCGGAGCTATTTCGAATTTGGACGGGAATCTGGACGAGTTTGGAGCATGGCGTCCAGCATCTATCTCGGACGTCCTTTCGAAGATCCAACCATTGATCGGCTGTGTAATTCCTATATCTACCACCCCTCAAAATTTCAGCTCGATCGGACCATTCAAACTCCGGAAAACCTCCGATGAGCACAACGATTTTCGGATCCATTTTCCGCGCGAATACGAATCCGGCCCGAGTTCATGTTTCTTCATGAACGGGATATCGGACACCCCTTTTGAAGGAATTTTTTTCTAGGGTATTGCGCATTGTTTTTGAACACGTACCCATAAAATTTTAAGCCTCCTCCGAGGTAATCTTCACCATCACGCTGTTGTCAAACCAGTCGGGCAATATTGCTCCACGGCTGCCGACCTGCGCTAGACACGTCGCCGCTTTATTGACCCGAGCTCAACTCCTTCGATCATCATCTCGGCAAGCCGAACAAGAGTTCATCATCGCAAATGATAAATCATCATCAACGTCGCTGCCCCACGGATTACATGGAGCGGGCACACCGGCATCACCACGCGGTAGCTTCATCAAGATAGTGTCGATCGCGTCACAAGTCTTGACCTGCGTCGGCATCACCATGCTGCCTCTTCTTCAAATTATCATCAAACACGCCGACCTATTTCGACACATCGGCTGACAGGTAGACTCCGGCATCTCTTCGCCGAGCCGCTCCAACACCTCGGCTAGGCTGGGGGCTTCATCATCTCTTCATCAACCCACTTCGGTGACTTTGGTGTGACCAGCCGACCAGCTTCGTCACGATTAGCTGGACCGAGGGCTTTGTCTCGGCAAGCCAACTTTTGCTAGCATCGCCATGCCGCCGCTTTATCACCCATCAGGCAATGGGTGTGTGGATCAAGTCCCAATGTTTGGAGGCACCTTTCTTCGGATTGCTACAATAAATAAAACAGGTGCTATTTATCCCAGTAATTTTTGCTTGTTTGGGTCTATTCTCCCCAAAGAATTATTACTCTGGTTTGTTCCATCATCTCTATGTAGGCCTGTCAAATGGCGGCCACATTATTGACGGTCACGCGGTGGTACGGTCAGTTTCCGTATATAGTCCGGCAAACGCCAAATCCAGAACTCGGACCGGCATGTGAATTCGGGCTTTTGCCACGCCTTCATCGCGTCACGCCGACGCTCTGCATCAACATTGACTTCGGCGCCAGGCCACATCTCTTTAAATAAATTATTTTTAGGAAAAGAAATTATACAAGGATTATATATATATATATTATTCTTTTTGGACTGCACTATTTTATGCGTGTAGGTGATCGACTTCGACTGCGTTACGCGGTCGCTTCGGCTAGCCAGATGTCTCAAATTGGCATAAATCGGCTTGCGTGATCACCTTGTTTGTCGTGTTGCCATACCGACATGTTCGGTTGCCTCGGGGACTTCGGCATTGCCGAGAGAGCTCTACCTCACCGAGTGTTCGGTGCACAGGCCATACTTCTTTTATTACTGACTTTGCATAAATAATTTATTATGCAACAATTTTATTCATCATTATTACCATTATCTCCGGTTTGCACTATTTTTTGTGCACAGGTAAATGAATCGAGTTGGGCAGTGCTGTCTCCTTGGCTGGATGGGAGGTTTCATCAACACTTCATTAACCCGCACCGGGGCTTCGGCGTCACTCTACCGGCCTGCTTTGGCCGTGCTATGCCACCACTTCGGAGTGCCGAGCTCTTCGCTCCGCCACCTTGGGACTGGCTTGGGGGATGGAACCTTGTCCTGCATCAAGCTTGGACCGCGTCATCAATGCCGAACACATTAACAAGCTAAGTCGCTTTCATGCTCAAAAACTTTCGGTTTTAATTTTTTTCCCGGTTCGACCAAGCGTCATACTTCCTTGTCAAAACTTTGTCTGTGACGCACAAATTCAAATACCCCGTTTACTTGGGGGCTTCCTTCATGAAGCTTTTCCTCTTGCATATGATTATACTTATACGGCTTCGTTCCTTGTTCGTGTATTACGCCACAATATGCACCATATTGACTTAAGTGTTCCTCAAGCTGGGTTGCCTGGCTCCTGTGCTTACCCCTACGTTCCCGATTGTTCGGCTAGGGAGTAAAGGGAGCACCTCAGTGATTGTCATGACCGGGTCATCCGAGCTCTGACCTCAGACTGGGTGAAGCCGAAAGCTAGCACTATTATTGTTTTCAATCATGGTCGGCACACAACGGAACTCATGAGTACAAAAATTCTATTGCACAAGTCTCATAGTAATAATGAGCACCAAATAAAGATATCGATGGGGGTACTATTTTCTTCGAAGATGCTTCTTACACTTCGTAATATAGCATAAGTTCCCTGAGCGCGCTTTGTCTGTTACAGCCTTATGGCCTGATTGCCTGGTCATTGGAAACACCGTCGATACTCTCGACAGGTGGAGTACATGACACTTTCCGGCCCTTGGCCGAAGAGGGAGAAGCCGACGATCGGTTAAGATGCGTTTAAAGTTCGGGTGAACACAAATATGATATAAGTACTCCGGTACATACAATCATTATACATAAAATTCTTTTACCCAAGTCACTTGGGGGCTCTTAAAATTTATATGAGTTGTTTTATAGTAAATGTGTTTTCTTCTTGGTCGTTGCAAAGTCTTTTTCTAACGCTCTATTTTCGACTCAAGTTTATGGTCAATAGCCGGATAGCCTGTCTTCTCTCTGAAAGCCGCTTGAGTTTAGTTTGCTAAACTGACCTCGGAGAAGTACTCCGCCTTCGGGATAAGGAGCTTGAAGCCGTAGGCTGACCCGCGTGAAGTCTTGAGATCGGATGTGTCATGTTAAAGCACGACAGAAGCACAATTTTTTTTCCAATTTTGGATTGGCACCGGACACTTGATCTTGTTCGGACGTCAAGTTTTTACTGACATTTTTTGGTTTTCCAAGATTATGTCACTTTCAAACTATTTGTGTGTTTTCAGCACAACTATCGCAATGCAACGCCGGACACCTTTAGAGATTCGGCAAAAACATTCTCGGATATTGCTATATATGCATCGGTTTCGAATTGTGTCTTCGGTCAATAGTTGGGTTGCCCGGCTCCTGCGCTTGCCTCCTACGTTCCGCTTTGTTCGGCTAGGTGTGCAAAGGGAGAACCACTGCGATTGTGCTTCCAGCTCACATGGTTAAGCACCTCAGTGGAGAAAGCCGAAAACTGACTGTCACAATAAGCGTAAACTGGTCAGCGATCCGATGACTGTGTTAAATGACGGGCCATTCATAACATTGGCCGAAGTGTTTACGGCTTGACCTCGACTGTCGCCGAACACTACGGGGGGCTAGTAACTGGACTCCCAAACTAAATCCTCAATATTTTGCTCTTACATTAGAGCTAAGGTTTCATGATCATGCTTAGCATGACAACCCAAAGAAAGGAACCGATAGCGGGACTATTTTCTTTGGAAGACATTTCTTATAACATATATCTCTGCGTACCTTTGTTTATAAAACTGTATGGCCACATTGCCTTGTTTGTCGTAAATCTTTGCCCTCATAAAGGCTTTATGAAGTAGGACAAACACTCCTCGGCTACTGGCCGAGGAGGTGGAAGCCGATGGTCAGTCAACAAAGTTTTGTACAATGCAGATCCGGGCATTAATGATGTAGCGTCCTTGGATACATAGAGTCATTACACATAATTTGTGATTTTACTATGGATATCGATCCTTAATTTGGCCACCCGTGCCCGCATTAAGGCTCGGGGGCTACTGGGCTTCCCGCTCATTATTTATAAATATTAAAGGGGCACATCGATCCCGTGATCTGGTGTTGCCACCCGACCAGTGTCTCGGGGGCTACCGCGTTGGCAATCCAGTGCAGAAAATTTAAGTGCAATATAGCTTTTGAGGAGATTATGATCCTCAGGATTGGTCGGCCGCACCCAACCTGAGTCTCGAGGACTTTGCACACCGCTTTTTTTTGTCCCGAAGTATTCTGCCGAGCTAGGAGTTGATCCTCAGGCCGATTTTGCAAATCAACCTGAGTCTCCGCGACTACTGGGATCAGCGGTCTTATGTCATCCTTTAGGTGCATCTCGGGTTTTAGACCGATACACACCTTGAGGGCTACTTGCTATATATCTCGGCAGAGAATAAATTGCACCAATCATAAATACTGACAAAAAATCGGCCCACAGTCGGGGTGGTGCACCTCCTCGGAAGCAGTCCGGCATAAAGCTCGGGCGCTAGTGGCTGGCTCCATAGATGGAATTTCCGGCATTAAGCTCGGCTAAACTCCTTCAACTTTTTTGAACCAAGGTGATTTATGATACCTCGGATATAGTCCGACGTTGGAGCTCAGATATAGTCCGGCGTTGGAGCTCAGATATAGTCCGGTGTTGGAGCTTGGATATAGTCCGGCGTTGGAGCTCGGATACATTCCGGCCTTGGAGCTCAGAAGCGGTCCGGCGTTGGTGCTCGGCTGCAAAAGATACCTCGTATGCAGTCCAACGTGGGATCTCGGACGCAAGACGATGCTGCCGCCCGGGAACAACTTCAAACCCGAGGCGTGGCATAAAAATAACAAGGCATTGATAAATGCCGAAGACTTAAAGGGCTCCTCGGATACCCGACGTGTGAGATCTTCAGATTTAGCTCAGCAATCCTGAAGATAGAAGATGGGAAGATTTGTTGAACCAATTTTCAAGACCGACGACCGAAGACGAAGAATAGTTCGGAAGAACTGAGGAGCGTCCCCAACTTGAAGACCGGTTCAGGGGGCTACTGACGGTGTCCTGGACTAGGGGGTACTCACCACATCATCTCCCGATCAGTTGGATTGGGCCGAGGACCCCCATGGCCGTTTACTCATGGGCCAGTTTGGACAGCCGAAGACATATACGAGGAAGATTCTACAAGACTTGGTGATCAAGACAAGGACTCCTCTCCATCAACGTATTCGACTAGGACTCTTGTTATCCTAGGCCTCTGGTATGTTATATAAGCCGAGGCCAGGCTAGTCAATAGATGATTATGACATTACTCATCATACCTGTAGGGTTTAGACCACAACATACGATCTTGAGGTAGATCAACTCTTGTAACCCCTATGCTCATCAAAGTCAATCAAGTAGGAAGTAGGGTATTACCTCCATCAAGAGGGCCCGAACCTAGGTAAACATCGTGTCCCCTGTCTCTTGTTACCATCGATCCTTAGACACACAGTTTGGGACCCCCTACCCGAGATCTGCCGGTTTTGACACCGACACATGGCTCTGCAAGCGGGCCCGTATGACCCATCTTCACCAACAAGCATTCAAGATCCTTGCGAGGGGCCAAGCCTCGTGAGGCAGACGACACAAGACCTCCTCAGGAGCGGCTTCACTAGGCTGGCTCGTGAGGGGCGGAGGGATCAAGGCAAGACAAACCTCACGAGGTTCCAGTGACATGAGCCATGACGACCAAGGCCAGGCGGGTGCCAGGCGGGCGCCAGCGCGTGTAGTGTCCTTATTTCCTCGTTGGTTCTAAGGAGGCAAGCACAGACGAAGAGTACCGAGGCATCAAGCAATGGCTTCCATATCGGTGCAACGAGACCAAGACTAGTAGGACGGCAGGACGGAGGTCACCATGGAGCCCAAGACAGCGTCACCACGAGAGCCTTTGGCAGGCGAAGACCACTTTTGTCAGGATAAGCTGTACTAGTTGTCCCCTTTCAAATTGGCCGTTGTTGGCTCCCTTCCCGCTCAATATTTGGGAAGAGGACCAGGGCCTCTATAAATAGGACTAGCCCCCACCATAGCTAGAGGACGAGATCCGGACAACCACAAGTTCACCAAGCACAGGAACACCTCTCCTCAGGAGGTTGTTCTTCCCCTTGTACTGTTCATCCTCAGCCCAAGAGGCAATCCACCACCACCACACTGGAGTAGGGTATTACACCACAACGGTGGCCCGAACCAGTATAAATCTTGTGTCTTGTGTGTTGTGGGTTCATGTGCCTAACCTAGATAATCGTGAAGTGTGTGAGGGCATGATCAATGAGGGAGAGATCTTCACGCGCACCCCAGTGTTCGAACCTCAAGGGTTTTGCCAGAACCCGAAATCTGACATTTGGCGCGCTGGGTAGGGGTGCGCCAGAGTTTTCCTTCTATTGATTCGCGCCCCACCATCTTCACGCCCATTCTCCATGGCTGGCGCCGCTCTATCGGCTGGATCTACGGGCACCCACGGTGACATCGGGGGCTCTGAGCCCTTGCTCCCACCCTGCGGCAGGTGCAGTGGCCATCCAAGTATAGGCCGGAGATGCCGTTGCGCTATGACGGCGCGGCGGACCCATCGGCTTTCCTGCTGGCGTATGAGGAGGCCATCCTTAAGGCCGGGGCGACGACAAGGTCATGGCCAACTGGCTTCCCATGGTTGCAGCCCTCCTCGGCGGCTCACAAGCACCACCCTCGGATCATCACGTTAAGCCGTTCTTTCACCAGATCGGCACCACTTCCAAGCACCCGGGGGCTTCGCCGGGCTGGGCTGCGCCCGAGGCCGACCTCACCTTCGACTCAGGGGATCATCCCGCCTCCATCGTCGGCTCGGGTGTGCTCCCAATGCTTTGCACGCCCACCATCCGCCACGTGTCCATCACCAAGACGCTCATCGACGGCGGCGCCGACCTCAACGTGCTCTCCGTCGAGGCCTTCAGCCTTCTTCACATACCGCTCGAGCGTCTCCGCCCTAGCAAGCCTTTCTCAGGGGTTGGTGGAGGCTCCGCCCGCTCCATGGGGCAGATCCGCCTCCCCGTGACTTTTGACACACGCGACAACTACCGCATCGAGCTCATCGACTTCAACATCGCCCACATCGAAGTCTTGGGAGGCGAGGACCTTGATCCAAGACCTGGAGGAGACCTTTGAAAGCCTACGCCAGGTGGACCTGCGACTCAACCTAGAGAAGTGCGTGTTTGGCATCCCTTCCGGCAAGCTGCTGGGCTTCCTTGTGTCCCATAGGGGGATCGAGGCCAACCCAGAGAGTGTCAAGGCCATTGAAGACATGAGTCCACCGCAGACCCTCAAGGAAATACAGAAGCTTGCTGGATGGGTGACTGCGTTGGGATGCTTTATTTCCGAGCTGGGAGAGCGCGCCCTACCCTTCTTCAAGCTGATGTAAAAGAAGGGCCCATTCGAGTGGACCCTGGAGGCCGACCAAGCATTTCAAGACCTCAAGAGATACCTGACCAACCCTCCGGTGATGGTGGCGCCGCGACCTCTCGAGCCCCTAGTGCTCTATCTTGCCGCCACTCCCTACTCCGCCAGCGCGGCTCTAGTGGCGGTTCGGGAAGAACACCAAGCTAAGGGCGCATCACGCCAAGCTACACCCCCCAGCAAAGACGATGCAAGACCAGGAGGGCGCCACAAGGGCCACAAGGACACGATCAAGCTCAACGGGACGACGCTCCCGAACCCACAAAGGCCCCGACAAGCGATCAAGCGTTGGGGGCTCCACCACCTCAGGAGGCACCCCAACTTCCAGAAGACGCAAGCCTCATCAGCACGCCTACCCTCGTCGAGCACCTGATATACTTCATTAACACAGTGTTGCGGGATGCAAGAGCATGGTACCCCATGTCTCAGAAGCTCCTACTCGCGCTCCTGGTGGCCTCACGAAAGCTGTGGCACTACTTTCAAGGCCACCCCATCAAATTTGTCTTGGCCTACCCACTTGAGAGGGTGCTCAGGAGCCCCAACTCCGTCGGGAGGGTCGCCGAGTGGAACATCGAGCTGCAAGCATTCCAGTTGGAGTTCAGCACCACCAGGGTCATCAGGGGAGCCGCGCTCGCCGATTTTGTGGCAGAATGGACGGGCGCTCCGGCACATGAAATAGGCGAGGACCGGTCCCTCTCGCCGGGAAGTGAGGCGCCCGAAGGCTAGGTCATGTATTTTGATGGTGCCTTCGCTCTCCAAGGCGCGGGGGTCGGAGCAGTGCTCATCTCGCCCGCTCAGGACAAGCTCTACTACGCCGTGCAGCTTTGCTTCCAGTAGGGCGAGAAGGTCTCCAACAACATTGCTGAGTACGAAGGTCTCATAGCCGGCCTGAAGGCTGCAGCGGCGCTGGGGGTGAAGCATCTCACCATCAGGGGCGACTCGCAGCTCCTCGTCAACTTCTCCAACAAGGTATACGAGCTGAAGGACGAACATATGGAGGCATACCTCACGGAGGTACGCAAGATGGGGAAGTAGTTCCTGGGCTTGGAGTTGTAGCACGTGCCCCGGGGAACCAACAAGGAAGCCGACGACATTGCCATATGGGCATCCAAGCGATAGCCCCAAGAACCTGGTGTCTTCGAGGAGCGGCTCTTCAAGCCGTCGGTGACACCATCGCTTTCAAGGACGGCGCAACCTCGGGAGGAGCTCCCACAGCCACCTACCACGGGAGCCCCAGCCTGTGGCCCGACTTTGGGAGCGCGCCTACTCTTGGCGCTCGAGCCTCGGGAGGGATGCTGGACCAAGGAATTCAAGGAATACATGACGCAAGGGACGCTGCTGGAGAAGGAGGAAGACGCGGAGCGTGTGTCCCGACAAGCCACGGCATACTGCATCCAGGACGTTGAGTTATACAGGAAGCGACCAGATGATGTTTCATTGCGTTGCATCTCTAGGGAACAGCGTAAAGAGCTACTAGCCGACATACATGGCAAGGACTGCGAGCACCACTCGTCATCGTGAACCATCGTTGGCAAGGCTTTCCGCATCGGGTTCTACTGGCCTACGGCGCTCAATGACGCAGCTGAACTGGTGAAGTCCTGCGAGGCCTGCCAATTCCACGCCAAGCAGATCCATCAGGAAGCTCAGGGCCTCCAGACCATTCCACTCTCGTGGCCGTTTGTAGTCTGGGGACTGGACATCCTGGGCCCGTTCCCTTGAGCGCCCGGGGCTACCGATACCTCTACATTGGCACCGACAAGTTCACCAAGTGGGCGGAGGTGGAAGCCGTCCGCACCATCCCAGCTGGCTCCGCGGTCAAGTTCATCAGGGGCCTCGTGAGTCGTTTTGGGGTCCCCAATTGCATCATACCGATAATGGCTCGCAGTTCACTAGTAACCCCTTCAAGACATATTGTGTGAACCTTGGAACGCAGATCTGCTACGCTTCGGTAGCGCACCCCAGGAGAAATGGCCAGGCCGAACACGCCAACGCGGAAGTCTTGAGAGGCCTCAAGACCAGGACCTTTAAGAAGAAGCTCGAGGCTTGCGGCAGGGGCTGGCACGATGAGCTCCAGTCTGTGCTGTGGTTCATCTGCACCACCGCCACCAAGCCGACAGGCGAGACCCCGTTCTTCCTCATCTACGAAGCAGAAGCAGTCCTCCCACACAAAGTCAGACATCGCTCCGCACGGGTCCTGGTGTTCGATGAAACGCAGCAGGACGCCAGGCGAGGGATGTACCTCATGCTGGGGGAGGAACATCGCCGCGAAGATGCACTATGGGCGACAAGATACCAGCAGGCACCGCGGCGGTACCACTGTCGCAGCGTCCGCTCTAGGACGCTCGAGGTGGGCTACCTCGTCTTGAGGCAGGTTCTCTCCAGGGAAGGGTTGCATAAGCTCTCACCCATGTGGGAGGGCCCGTTCAAGGTTGTCCATGTCTCCAGGCCTGGCGCCGGGCGCCTGGAGACATAGGACGGGTACCCATCCAGAACGCCTGGAACATCCAGCACCTCCGGAAGTTTTACCCCTGAAGAAAGGCCCAACGCTTGTGAAGCAAGGCCCCGTGCCTGTGAAGGTCTCCGCTCGTTACACTCTCACGTAATAATGAGTGGGGTTGTACACGCCCCGGAGTCTCAGGAGGGCCGCCCTCAGGCCTCGGGGGCTCCCTCCCACGTCCAAGTGGCAACACTTAGCTCCGCACTAGTGAGAAGACATGAAGACTAGACTAGGTGCCGGATGCGACTTTTCATTTGCTTTCCGTAGTTGGCTCGCCCTCTTTTAATCGAAGTTTGCTTCTAGTATTCTTCGTTGATTTGGTTCTGTTGCCTTCTGTCTCAGTTTCCGTCTTCAGCTTAGCCTGTTCTCTCTCTCTCTCTCTCACATTCCTCGCGAGGGGGCTGGACGGGTGCCCCACAAGCTACTACACCTCTCCGAATCCGTGCCCCTCGGGTATCGCGATACAAAGCGATGGGTCAAGGCCAGCGGCGCCCGTGACCAAGGCTTGGGTGAACGATAAGCCTCTTAACGAATTTTTTGAAGTTCCTAAGAGCCTACTGATACGTCTCCGTCGTATCTATAATTTTTGATTATTCCATGCCAATATTATACAACTTCCATATACTTTTGGCAACTTTTTATACTATTTTGGGACTAACATATTGATCCAGTGCCCAGTGCCAGTTCCTGTTTGTTGCATGTTTTTTTGTTTCGCAAAAAATCCATATCAAACGCAGTCCAAACAGGATAAAAACCGACGGAGATTTTTTTGGAATATATGTGATTTTTGGGAAAAAGAATCAACGCGAGACGATACCCGAGGGGGCCACGAGACAGGGGGCGCGCCCCAGGGGGTCAGGCGCGCCCTGGGCCCTTGTGGACACCCCGTAAGGCGGTTGGTGCCCTTCTTTCGCCGCAATAAAGCTAATATCCGAATAGAGATTGTGTCCAAAATTCAGCCCAATTGAAGTTACGGATCTCCGGGAATTTAAGAAACGGTGAAAGGGCAGAATCAGGCAACGCCGAAACAGAGAGAGACAGATCCAATCTCGGAGGGGCTATCGCCCCTCCCATGCCATGGAGGCCATGGACCAGAGGGGAAACCCTTCTCCCATCTAGGGAGAAGGTCAAGTAAGAAGAAGAAGAAGGGGGCCCCTCTCATCTCTCTTCCGGTGGCGCCGGAACGCCATCGGAGCCATCATCATCACCGCAATCTACACCAACAACTTCACCGCCATCATCACCAACTCTTCCCCCTCTATGCAGTGGTGTAACCCCTCTTTTACCCGCTGTAATCTCTACTTAAACAGGGTGCTCAATGCTATATATTATTTCCCAATGATGTATGGCTATCCTATGATGTTTGAGTAGATCCGTTTTGTCCTATGGGTTAATTGATGATTGTGATTGGTTTGAGTTGCATGTTTTATTATTGGTGCTGTCCTATGATGCTCTCCGTGTCGCGCAAGCGTGAGAGATCCCCACTGTAGGGTTTGCAATATGTTCATGATTTGCTTATGGTGGGTGGCGTGAGTGACAGAAGCACAGACCCGAGTAAGTAGGTTGTCTGCGTATGGGAGTAAAGAGGACTTGATGCCTTATAATGCTATGGTTGGGTTTTACCTTAATGATATTTAGTAGTTGTGGATGCTTGATACGTCCATTTTGCATCATGCTTTTATATTGATATTTATTGCATTATGGGCTATTATTTCACTTTATGTCACAATACTTATGGCTATTCTCTCTTATTTTACAAGGTTTACCTAACAAGGGAGAATGCCGGCAGCTGGAATTCTAGGCTGGAAAAGGAGCAAATATTAGAGACCTATTCTGCGCAACTCCAAAAGTCCTGAAACTCCACAGAACATCTTAAAATAAATAAAGAAAAATCCTCGCCAAAGATGAAGGCCAGGGGGCCCACACCCTGCTCACGAGGGTGGGGGGCGCGCCCCCTACCTCGTGGGCCCCCTGGTGGCTCTCCGATGTCCATCTTCTCCTATATGAAGTCTCTCGATGAGAAAAAAAGGAGAAGGAACTTTTCGGGATGAGACTCCGCCGTCACGAGGCGGAACCTTGGCGGAACCAATCTAGAGCTCCCGCAGAGCTGTTTTGCCGGGGATACTTCCCTCCGGGAGGGGGAAATCATCACCATCATCATCACCAACGCTCCTCTCATCGGGAGAGGGCAATCTCCATCAACATCTTCACCAGCACCATCTCATCTCCAAACCCTAGTTCATCTCTTGTATCCAATTCTTGTCTCAAAGTCCGGGATTGGTGCTAGTAGGTTGCTAGTAGTGTTGATTACTCATTGTAGTAGATGCTAGTTGGTTTATTTGGTGGAAGATCATATGTTCAGATCCTATATGCATATTATTAGCCCTCTGATTATGAACATGAATATGCTTTGTGAGTAATTACGTTTGTTCCTGAGGACAAGGGAGAAGTCTTGCTATTAGTAGTCATGTGAATTTGGTATTCGTTTGATATTTTGATAAGATGTATGTTGTCTAGCCTCTAGTGGTGTTATGTGAACGTCGACTACATAACACTTCACCATTATTTGGGCCTAGAGGAAGGCATTGGGAAGTAATAAGTAGATGATGGGTTGCTAGAGTGACAGAAGCTTAAACCCTAGTTTATGTGTTGCTTCGTAAGGGGCTGATTTGGATCCATATGTGTCATGCTATGGTTAGGTTTACCTTAATACTTTTGTTGTAGTTGCGGATGCTTGCAATAGAGGTTAATCATAAGTGGGATGCTTGTTCAAGTAAGAACATCACCCAAGCACCGGTCCACGCACATATCAAATGATCAAAGTATCGAATGTGAATCATATGAACGTGATGAAAACTAGCTTGACGATATTCCCATGTGTCCTCGGGAGCGCTTTTCCTATTATAAGAGTTTGTTCCGGCTTGTACTTTGCTACAAAAAGGATTGGGCCACCTTGCTGCACTTTATTTACTTTTGTTACTTGTTGCTCGTTACAATTTATCTTATCACAAAACTATCTGTTACCACTTATTTCAGTACTTGCAGAGAATACCTTGCTAAAAACCGCTTATCATTTCCTTCTGCTCCTCATTGGGTTCGACACTCTTACTTATCGAAAGGACTACGATAGATCCCCTATACTTGTGGGTCATCAATGCTTGCTATAGTTCCAATCATAAGTGCATATGATCCAAGAAGAGAAAGTATGTTAGCTTATGCCTCTCCCTCATATAAAGTTCCAATAATGATTACCGGTCTAGTTATCGATTGCCTAGGGACAAATAACTTTCTTGTAACAAAAAGCTCTCTACTGAAACTAATTTAATTTTGTCTTTATCTAAACAGCCCCTGGCTTTTATTTACACACTCTTTATTATCTTGCAAACCTATCCAACAACATCTACAAAGTACTTCTTGTTTTATACTTGTTCTAGGTAAAGCGAACGTTAAGCGTGCGTAGAGTTGTATCGGTGGTCGATAGAACTTGAGGGAATATTTGTTCTACCTTTAGCTCCTCGTTGGGTTCGACACTCTTACTTATCGAAAGAGGCTACAATTGATCCCCTATAATTGTGGGTTATCAAGACCTTTTTCTGGCGCCGTTGCCGGGGAGCAATAGCGTGGGGTGAATATTCTCATGTGTGCTTGTTTGCTTTATCACTTAGTAATTTTTATTTGCTATTCTTAGTTGTTTTCTATCTTTAGTTATGGGTAGGAAACAAAAAATACCAAAACAATTAGGTGTACCTACTGAACCAGTGGTTGAGGAACAACTCAAAATCTATCACACTACTGAAGGTTTTTACTTGGATCATCTTCGATCCCTGTGTACTCATGCTGAAACCCCAACTAGATTAGTTGAGGGAAAATCTTTAGATGAACATGCTTGTTATGTGCGAGTCCGCTTATCTCAAAAAGGGAAACTGTTACTGGATCAAATTCATCCTTTGCAATGCTATGCTTGGAATTTATGTGAAATATATGATGTTACTTGTTGTTCTGAAAACCCTAAGAAACACCTTCCCTACCAATGTGAGTTTAGTGATAATGGAATCGTATCTTCGTATGCTAAGGATGTTTATAATTACTATGATGTTCAACAAATTGAAGAATTTGTTGGTTTTAAGGGTGCTTATGAAATTGCTTCTTTGATTGAAAAGTATGATGCTACTCTTTACAAATATGAAAATTTTGCCATACTTAAATATTGTTATGATAATTATGCTTCTAATGCCTATGTTAAACTATATATTGAGCACTCCTCCGTTGTCCAAGAAGAGACTAATATTTTGCAGGAGTCTATGGAAGAAGAAATTGATGAAACTGTGAGCTCATTGGATGAAAAAGATGATGAGGACAGCGAAGAACAAAAGGAGGAAGATCGGATTAACTACCCATGCCCACCTTCTAATGAGAGTAACTCTCCAACTCATACATTATTTAACGTCCCTTCGTTCTTACCGAAGGATGATTGCTATGATGATTGTTATGATCTCGTTGATTCTTTTGAAATACTCATTTTTGATGAACTTGATGCTTGCTATGCTTGTGGCCATGATGGCAATATGAATGATGCTTATGGTGATGAACTTGCTATGGTTCCTTATGTTAAACATGAAATTGTTGCTATTGCACCCACACATAATAGTCCTATTATCTTTTTGAATTCTCCAAACTACACTATATCGGAGAAGTTTGCTCTTATTAAGGATTATGTTGATGGGATGCATTTTACTGTTGCACATGATGGTTTTGATGAATATAATATGCATGTGCTTGCTTCTCCTACTTGCAATTATTATAAGAGAGGAACTACATCTCCACCTCTCTATGTTTCGAACACGATAAAATTGCAAGAAACTGTTTATACTATGCATTGTCCTTTACTATGTGTGCATGAATTGTTCTTTTATGACATGCCGATGCATAGGAAGAGAGTTAGACTTAGTCATTTCTTGATATATGTTGCTTTGTGCTCACTACTAAATGCCAAATCATTGCTAATTCAAATTGGCTTTGATATACCTTGGGATCCGGGTGGATCCATTACTTGAGCACTATATGCCTAGCTTAATGGCTTTAAAGAAAGTGCTTCCAGGGAGACAACCCGGAAGTTTTAGAGAGTCATTTATTTCTGTTGAGTGCTTTTATAAAGTTTTAAAACAAAAAAATAAAGAGGGGAACCTAAAACTTTTTCAAAAAGAAAAGCGAAAGTGAGAAAGACGAGCATTGTAAAAATGGGAGCTAGCCTTGAACTTTGTTCATGCCCATGGAAATTTTGTGACCCTTGATTATAGAAACTTTTCAACAAAAATAATTATCCCCTTGTACAGTTCCTTTTTATTATAAAAATAATGTGCCAAGATTTGCCTTTAGGATGTTTACATTGCTTGTTGGTTTGTGCGGTGCAGAACAGAAACTTTGGCTGTAGTGCGTGATTTTACATTTTTTACTGGAACATCAAACGGTTCTGAAACTTTTTGCACTGTCTTTATATACAATTTTTTTATTTTTACTAATTTTGGCAGAATATTTTGAGTACCAGAGTTATGGTGAATGTTCAAATTACTACAGACTGTCCTGTTTAAGACAGATTCTGTTTTTAATGCATTGTTTGCTTGTTTTGATGAAACTATCGATTTCTATCAGTCGATTAAGCCATGGAAAAGTTATATTACAGTAGCTACAGTGCAAAAACAAAATATTAATTGGTTTGCAACAGTATTAGAGTAGTGATTTGCTTTATTATACTAACGGATCTTACCGAGTTTTCTGTTGAGTTTTGTGTCGATGAAGTGTTTGAAGATCGAGGAGGTCTCGATGCAAGGAGAAGGAGGAGAGGCAAGAGCTCAAGCTTGGGGATTCCCAAGGCACCCCAAGTAAATATTCAAGGAGACTCAAGCATCTAAGCTCGGGGATGCCCCGGAAGGCATCCCATCTTTCTTCAACAAGTGTCAGTATGTTTTCGGATTCGTTTCGTTCATGCAATATGTGCAAATCTTGGAGCGTCTTTTGCATTTAGTTTTCACTTTTATTTTATGCACCATGCTGGTATGAGATAGTCCTTGGTTGATTTATAGAATGCTCATTGCACTTCACTTATATCTTTTGAGTATGGCTTATAGAATGCTTCATGTGCTTCACTTATATCTTTTGAAGTTTGGATTGCCTCTTTCTCTTCACATAGAAAACTGCCATTTTTAGAATGCTCCTTTGTTTCACTTATAGTTGTCAGAGAATGGGCATATCTTTTGTAGAAACAATTAAACTCTCTTGCTTCACTTATATATATTTAGAGAGATGACAGGAATTGGTCATTCACATGGTTAGTCATAAAATCCTACATAAAACTTGTAGATCACTGAATATGATATGTTTGATTCCTTGCAATAGTTTTGCGATATAAAGGTGGTGATATTAGAGTCGTGCTAGTTGAGTAATTGTGAAATTGAGAAATACTTGTGTTGAGGTTTTCAAGTCCCATAGCATGCACGTATGGTAAACATTGTGTGACAAATTTGAAGCATGGGGTGTTCTTTGATTGCTTTCCTTATGAGTGGCGGTTGGGAACGAGCGATGGTCTTTTCCTACCAATCTATCCCCCTAGGGGCATGCGTAGTAGTACTTTGCTTCGAGGGCTAATAGAATTTTGCAATAAGTATATGAGTTCTTTATGACTAATGTGAGTCCATGGATTATACACACTCTCACCCTTCCATCATTGTTAGCCTCTTTGGTACCGTGCATTGCCCTTTCTCACCTCGAGAGTTGGTGCAAACTTCACCGGTGCATCCAAACCCCGTGATACGATACGCTCTATCACACATAAACCTCCTTATATCTTCCTCAAAATAGCCACCAAACCTACCTATCATGGCATTTCCATAGCCATTCCGAGATATATTGCCATGCAACTTCCATCATCATCATATACATGACTTGAGCATTTATTGTCATATTGCTTTGCATGATCGTAAGATAGCTAGCATGATGTTTTCATGACTTGTCCGTTTTTTGATGTCATTGCTACGCTAGATCATTGCACACCCTGGTACACTGTCGGAGGTATTCATATAGAGTCATACTTTGTTCTAGACATCGAGTTGTAATATTGAGTTGTAAGTAAATAAAAATGTGATGATCATCATTATTAGAGCATTGCCCCAGTGAGGAAAGGATGATGGAGACTATGATTCCCCCACAACTTGGGATGAGACTCCGGAGTTTAAAAAAGAGAGGCCAACGAAGCCCAAACAAAAAAGAGGCCAAAGAAGCCCACCAAAATAACAAAAAAAAACAAAAAAATGAGAGAAAAAGAGAGAAGGGGCAATGTTACTATCCTTTTACCACACTTGTGCTTTAGAGTAGCACCATGTTCTTCATATAGAGAGTCTCTTGAGTTATCACTTTCATATACTAGTGGGAATTTTCATTATAGAACTTGGCTTGTATATTCCGATGATGGGCTTCCTCAAATGCCCGAGGTCTTCATGAGCAAGCAAGTTGGATGCACACCCACTTAGTTTCTAGTTTGAGCTTTCATACACTTATAGCTCTTAGTACATCCGTTGCATGGCAATCCCTACTCCTCACATTGACATCAATTGATGGGCATCTCCATAGCCCATTGATTAGCCGCGTCGATGTTAGACTTTCTCCTTTTTGTCTTCTCCACACAACCTCCACCATCATATTCTATTCCACCTATAGTGCTATGTCCACGGCTTGCGCTCATGTATTGTGTGAGGGTTGAAAAGGCTAAAGCACGTTAAAAAGGATGAACCAATTGCTCGGCTTGTCATCAGGGTTGTGCATGGTGGGAGCATTTTGTGTGACAGAAACGAAGCATGGCCAAACTATATATTTTGTAGGGATGAGCTTTCTTTGGCTATGTTATTTTGAGAGGACATAATTGCTTGGTTAGTATGCTTGAAGTATTATTGTCTTAATGTCAAATGATAGACTATTGCTTTGAATCACTCGTGTCTTAATATTCATGCCATGATTAGATATATGATCAAGATTATGCTAGGTAGCATTCCACATCAAAAAGTATCTTTTTTATCATTTACCTACTCGAGGACGACCAGGAATTAAGCTTGGGGATGCTAATACATCTCCGTTGTATCTATAATTTTTGATTGTTCCATGCCAATATTATACAACTTTCATATACTTTTGGCAACTTTTTATACTATTTTTGGGACTAACATATTGATCTAGTGCCCAGTGCCAGTTCCTGTTTGTTACATGTTTTTTGTTTCATAGAAAATCCATATCAAATGGAGTCCAAACGGGATAAAAACTGACGAAGATTTTTTTGGAATATATGTGATTCTTGGGAAGAAGATTTAATGCGAGACGATGCCCGAGGGGGCCACGAGGTAGGGGGCGCGCCCTGGGCCCTCGTGGCCACACCGTAAGGCGGTTGGTGCCCATATTTTGCTGCAAGAAAGCTAATACCCGGATAGAGATCGTGTCCAAAATTTAGACCAATCGGAGTTACGGATCTCCGGGAATTTAAGAAACGGTGAAAGGGCAGAATCAGGCAACGCAGAAACAAAGAGAGACAGATCCAATCTCGGAGGGGCTCTCGCCCCTCCCATGCCATGGAGGCCATGGACCAGAGGGGAAACCCTTCTCCCATCTAGGGATAAGGTAAAGGAAGAAGAAGAAGAATAAGAGGGAGGGGGCCCCTCTCCCCCTCTCTTCCGGTGGCGCCGGAATGCCGTCGGAGCCATCATCATCACCGCAATCTACACCAACAACTTCACCGCCATCATCACCAACTCTTCCCCCTCTATGCAGCGGTTTAACCCCTCTTTTACCCGCTGTAATCTCTACTTAAACATGGTGCTCAACGCTATATATTATTTCCCAATTATGTATGGCTATCATATGATGTTTGAGTAGATCCGTTTTGTCCTATGGGTTAATTGATGATCGTGATTTGTTTGAGTTGCATGTTTTATTCTTGGTGTTGTCCTATGGTGCTCTCCGTGTCGTGCAAGCGTGAGGGATCCCCACTGTAGGGTTTGCAATATGTTCATGATTTGCTTATGGTGGGTGGCGTGAGTGACAGAAGCACAGACCCGAGTAAGTAGGTTGTTTGCGTATGGGAGTAAAGAGGACTTGATGCCTTATAATGCTATGGTTGGGTTTTACCTTAATGATCTTTAGTAGTTGCGGATGCTTTCTAGAGTTCCAATCATAAGTGCATATGATCCAAGAAGAGAAAGTATGTTAGCTTATGCCTCTCCCTCATATAAAATTGCAATAATGATTACTGGTCTAGTTATCGATTTCCTAGGGACAAATAACTTTCTCGTAACAAAAGCTCTCTACTGAAACTAATTTAGTGGTGTCTTTATCTAAACAGACCCTAGCTTTTATTTACATGCTCTTTATTATCTTGCAAACCTACCCAACAACACCTACAAAGTACTTCTAGTTTCATACTTGTTCTAGGTAAAGCGAACGTTAAGCATGCGTAGAGTTGTATCGGTGGTCAATACAACTTGAGGGAATATTTGTTCTACCTTTAGCTCCTCATTGGGTTTGACACTCTTACTTTTAGAAAGAGGCTACAATTGATCCCCTATACTTGTGGGTTATCAAGACCTACCAGGCCAAGGGGGCGCCGACAGGCACCAGGAAGCAAGCGCCTCTTGAGGAGGGGACTACTCCGAGCAAGTCAAGCTAAGTTATTTCTACATAAAACAACGATGTTGTGAAACAGCATAGGAACAATAAACATAGCATAATACTTGAAGAAATCACAGTTTGTTGCACGCCCCACGGGGGCCCATACTCGCTTCTTTCATAGTACAGGAAGGACAGGAAGAATGAAACAAAAGCGACACGTGCCCCCACGGCGGGTCGCGAGGGTGGGCTCTTGGCGTCGTCTCAAGCTCAGCCAGACCCCTCCTCACGCTTCACGGAGGCGCGGCGATGAGACGACGCACTGCCGCCTTTGAAGCGGGCACGGTGGCGTGGCGGCTGGTAGTAACCACCACTGCTGGAGCTGTCGCTGGGGGAAGAGCCGCCGTAGTTGGACGAGACGTGGTCGGCACCAAGGGCGTGTTTGCCCTCATCCTCATCATGATCATCGCCAAGGCCGAGCACCTCCTCGCCGTCGTTGACCTCGGGGCAGCACCCGGTGCAGCGACCATCTTCCCCAAGCACTTTCAGGAAGAGGGTCGCGTCACCGTCATACTTGAAATGGAGGGCGCACCGTCTGCCCAGGCCGCGCGCGTGGGCAAACGTCTGCCAGCCACGAGCCAGGGCTATGTTGCCCGCGACGGAGACCTCGACCGCGACCCAGGAAGCCCTACTGCAGCAGCCGTCCGCCTGTAGCTAGAGCCCGCCTGGACCTGAGGCCGGCAGCTCGTCGGCGAAGAAGCGCGGGAGCTGAAGCTAGTTGCCGACCAGGTTCTCCGACCATACAATGAACTTCGGCAGCACCTCCGCCGAGTGGAAGCACGGCCGGGGAGGCCGCGCGACCACGACACGTCTGCCTTCATCAACAGGACTGCCACGACCGGAGCAACCCCTGCCACGCGAAGCGGCGTCGCCGCGGCTGCGGAAGGCCGCGGCGAGGGTCGTGGTGTGCTTGCGGGGGCGGCCGTATCCATGCTTGGGCACCAGAGAGCCGGGCCCCTCGCGAGGGGCCTTCCCCTTCTCCGTGGCGGAGAACCTCTTCGGCGGCGCCATTGGTGTCGCAACAGGCGATGGAGCAAACGGGGAGAAGAGAGCGGAATGGGAAGAGATGGGCGACGGGGGCTCTACCTCCTCCCCATTTATAGCAGAAGAAGGCCAACCAGCGCCCCCCACGATCACATGTAATGATGGTTTTTCCTTGCATGTAGTAGGGACTCATCAAATCAGGCAGTTGCCGAGGCGACATGGGGAAGCGGAGACGCCCACGTCCAATCAATCGCCATGCATTGACCAAGGCCGCATGCTAATGGGGCCCGTGGCGCTCCGCACTTGCCCTTTGGCTTCGCCTCGAAGCCAAGCCCGAGCGCGCCTTGGGCTCGGGGGGCTACTGTCGGCGTTCTACGAACAGGGGTCCCAAGATTTTCCTATCGGCGGCCCACGGCGTGGCTCTGCAAGCGGACCCGTACGACCCATCTTCACCAACAAGCATTCAAGATCCTCGCGAGGGGCCAAGCCTCGCGAGGCGGACGACATAAGACCTCCTCAGGAGCGGCCTCACCAGGCTGGCTCGTGAGGAGCGGAGGGATCAAGGCAAGACAAACCTCGCTAGGTTCCAGTGACGTGAGCCATGATGACCAAGGCCAGGCAGGTGCCAGCGTGCGCAGTGTCCTTATTTCCTCTTTGGTGCTAAGGAGGCAAGGACAGACGAAGAGTACCGAGGTGTCAAGCAAAGGTTTCCATATCGGTTCAACGAGATCAAAACTAGTAGGACGGCTGGACGGAGGTCACCGTGGAGCCCAAGATGGCCTCACCACTAGAGCCTTTGGCAGGCGAAGACCACTTTTGTCAGGATAAGCTGTACTAGCTGTCTCCTTTCAAATTGGCCGTTGTTGGCTCCCTTCCTGCTCAATATTTGGGAAGAGGACCAGAGCCTCTATAAATAGGACTAGCCCCCACCATGGCTAGAGGACGAGATCCGGACAACCACAAGTTCACCAAGCATAAGAACACCTCTCCTCAGGAGGCTGTTCTTCCCCTTGTACTGTTCATCCTCAACCTAAGAGGCAATCCACCACCACCACACTGGAGTAGGGTATTACACCACAATGGTTGTCAGATCACGGGTTCCAGCAAAACACTTAAGGTTCGAACACTGGGGTGCGCGCGAAGATTCCCCCCTACCGATCCACGTCCTAGCTCAGCTAAGATCTTACGAACTAACTTGACGAACTCGCAACACAAAGGACACACGATTTATACTGGTTTGGGCCAGCATTGTGGAGTAATACCCTACTCCAGTGTGGTGGTGGTGGATTGCCTCTTGGGCTGAGGATGAACAGTACAGGGGGAAGAACAGCCTCCTGAGGAGAGGTGTTCTTGTGCTCGGTGAACTTGTGGTTGTTCTGGTCTCTCTTGATCTGACCCCCTTAGCTATGGTGGTGGCTAGTCCTATTTATAGAGGCCCTGGTCCTCTCCCCAAATATTGAGCGGGAAGGGAGCCAACAACGGGCAATTTGAAAGGGGGCAGCTAGTATAGCTTATCCTGACAAAAGTGGTCTTCGCCTGAAAAAGGCTCTGGTGGTGACGCCGTCTTGGGCTCCACGATGACCTCTGTCTTGCCGTCCTGCTAGTCTTCGTCTCGTTGCACCGATATGGAAACCTTTGCTTGATGCCTCGGTACTCCGCGCCTGCGCTTTCCCCCATAGCACTAAAGAGAAAACAAGGGCGCTGCGCGCGGTGGCATGCTACCTCTTGAGCACTGCGTTGGATTTCCCCGAAGAGGAGAGGATGATGCAGCAAAGTAGCGTAAGTATTTCCCTCAATTTTTGAGAACCAAGGTATCAATCCAGTAGGAGGCCACGCACAAGTCCCTTGTACCTACACAAAAACAATAGCTCAACGCAACCAACGCGCTTAGGGGTTGTCAATCCCTTCACGGTGACTTACGAAAGTGAGATCTGATAGAGATGATAAATAATATTTTTGGTATTTTTGGTATAGAGATGCAAAGTAAAAAGTAAAAGCAAAGTAAAAGCAAAGCAATAATAAAGTGATAGAGATTAATATGATAAGAAAGAGATCCGTGGGGCATAGGTTTCACTAGTGGCTTCTCTCAAGAGCATAAGTAATCTACGGTGGGTGAACAAATTACTGTTTAGCAATTGACAGAATTGAGCATAGTTATGAGAATATCTAGGTATGATCATGTATATAGGCATCACGTCCGAGACAAGTAGACCGAAACGATTCTGCATCTACTACTATTACTCCACTCATCGACCACTATCCAGCATGCATCTAGAGTATTAAGTTAAAAACAGAGTAACGCCTTAAGCAAGATGACATGATGTAGAGGGATAGTTTCATGCAATATGATAAAAAACCCATCTTGTTATCCTCGATGGAAATGATACAATACATGCCTTGTTGCCCCTTCTGTCACTGGGAAAGGACACCGCAAGATTGAACCCAAAGCTAAGCACTTCTCCCATGGCAAGAAAAACCAATCTAGTAGGCCAAACCAAACTAATAATTCAAAGAGACTTGCAAAGATAACCAATCATACATAAAAGAATTCAGATAAGATTCAAATATTATTCGTAGATAGACTTGATCATAAACCCACAATTCATCGGTCTCAACAAACACACCGCAAAAAGAAGATTACATCGAATAGATCTCCACGAGAGAGGGGGAGAACATTGTATTGAGATCCAAAAAGAGAGAAGAAGCCATCTAGCTACTAACTATGGACCCGTAGGTCTAAAGTAAAATACTCACACTTCATCGAAGAGGCTTGGATGATGATGTAGAAGCCCTCCGTGATCGATGCCCCCTCCGACGGAGCTCCAGAACAGGCCCCAAGATGGGAACTCGTGGATACAGAAAGTTGCGGCGGTGGAATTAGGTTTTTGGCTCCGTCCCCGATCGTTTGGGGGTACGTGGATATATATAGGAGGAAGAAGTATGTCGGTGGAGCTTCGAGGGGCCCACGAGGCAGGGGGCGCGCGCTAGGGGGGCCCTCCACCCTCGTGACCTCCTCGTGGCTTTCTTGACAGAGGGTCCAAGTCTCCTGGATCTTATCTGATGAGAAAATCACGTTTCTGAAGGTTTCATTCCGTTTGGACTCCGTTTGATATTCCTTTTCTTCGAAACCCTAAAACAGGCAAAAAACAGCAATTCTGGGCTGGGCCTCTGGTTAATAGGTTAGTCCAAAAATAATATAAAAGTGGATAATAAAGCCCAATAATGTCTAAAATAGTAGATAATATAGCATGGAGCAATCAAAAATTATAGATACGTTGGAGACGTATCAAGCATCCCCAAGCTTAATTCTTGCTCGTCCTCGAGTAGGTAAATGATAAAAAGATAATTTTTGATGCGGAGTGCTACTTGGCATAATTTTAATGTAATTCTTCTTAATTGTGGTATGAATATTCAGATCTGAAAGATTCAAGACAAAAGTTCATATTGACATAAAAATGATAATACTTCAAGCATACTAACTAAGTAATTATGTCTTCTCAAAATAACATGGCCAAAGAAAGTTCATCCTTACAGAATCATATAGTTTTGTCATGTTTCATTTTCGTCACACAAGAATGCTCTCATCATGCACAACCCCGATGACAAGCCAAGCAATTGTTTCATACTTTAGTAATCTCAAACCTATAAACTTTCACGCAATATATGAGCGTGAGCCATGGACATAGCACTATGGGTGGAATAGAATATAATGAGGGGGGTTATGTGGAGAAGACAAAAAAGGAGAAAGTCTCACATCAACGAGGCTAATCAATGGGCTATGGAGATGCCCACCGATTGATGTTAATGCAAGGAGTAGGGATTGCCATGCAACAGATGCACTAGAGCTATAAATGTATGAAAGCTCAACAAAAGAAACTAGTGGGTGTGCATCCAACTTGCTTGCTCACAAAGACCTAGGGCACTTGAGGAGGCCCGTTGTTGGAATATACAAGCCAAGTTCTATAATGAAAAATTCCCACTAGTATATGAAAGTGATAACATGAGAGACACTCTACTATGAATATCATGGTGCTACTTTGAAGCACAAGTGTGGTAAATGGATAGTAACATTGTCCCTTCTCTCTTTTTCTCTCATTTTTTGGGCCTTTTCTTTTTTATGGCCTTTTTTTGGGCCGTTTCTTTTTTATGGCCTTTCTCTCTTTTTTTTAATTTATTCCTCACTTGGGACAATGCTCTAATAATGATGATCATCACACTTCTATTTATTTACAACTCAATGATTACAACTCGATACTAGAACAAAGATGACTCTTTATGAATGCCTCCGGCGGTGTACCGGGATATGCAATGAACCAAGAGTGACATGTATGAAAGAATTATGAATGGTGGCTTTGCCACAAATACTATGTCAACTTCATGATCATGCTAAGCAATATGACAATGATGAATGTGTCATGATGGACGGAATGATGGAAAGTTGCATGGCAATATATCTCAGAATGGCTATGGAAATGCCATAATAGGTAGGTATGGTGGCTGTTTTGAGGAAGATATAAGGAGGTTTATGTGTGAAAGAGCGTATCATATCACGGGGTTTGGATGCACCAGCGAAGTTTGCGCCAACTCTCAATGTGAGAAAGGGCAATGCACGGTACCATCACTACAAAAAAAATACACTTCCGTGATGATACGTGTTTGTCACAGTAGGTCGCTTTTTTGTCATGCATGTACATCCATGACAAATTTATGACAGAATCAAGATAGTCATACCTGTGCTGTCGTAGAAGTGTTCCATGACATTACCAAAATTATCATCACGGAAGTGTCCACTTCCATGACGATAAATCGTGCGTCACAGAAGTGCTTTCGTCAAGGGTGATCGACACGTGGCATCCACCGTAACGGAACGCCGTTAAGCTATCGGGTCGGGTTTTGGATCCGATAACCCGTTAACAACCCCAACCAATGGGGATTTTCCATGTGTAAAATCATCATTGGCTGGAGGAAACATGTGTCGGCTCATCGTTGGGACAGATATCAACCACTCATTGGACGGAAGGCGCCTATGATACGTCGACACATGGCACGGCCCAACAGAGGCCCATTCCTGTGAAAAGGCCAGCCCGTTTGACTTGATCAAAAGCAGGCGGGCCGACCCATGGAAAGCCTGTTAACGGCCTGTTCGAATATAGCCCATTTACAGCCTGCTAACCCAAGGCCCGTTACACCCTATCCGAATTAGGCCCAGTAGCATCATCTGGGCCATCCAATATGATTCCAGCCTATTTTCACTTCTGGCCCATGTATGGCCCATGACGTCTTTCGACCCATATGAGGCCCTATGTAACTCTTGGCCTACTAACGACCCGTGGTGAAACTGGGCCGTAATGAACAGTGTATCACTTTACACCCATTAACGACTCGTGGTGAAACTGGCCCGTAATGAATAATATATCACTTTATACCCATTAACGACCCGTTATACCGTTGGGCCATTTCCCGCCCATGTTATCTTTCGGCCTACTCAGAGCCCATTTATTCTTGGGCTCATTTCCAGCATTCGTTTACTTACGGCCCGTTACTGTCATTTTCTGCTTATGGGACAAATTCAGCCCGTGGTTACAGTCGGCCCGTTTGTGGTCCGTTAATACGTTGGGCCGATTTCATAGCGTCATCAAATACGGCCTACTAACGATGGCCCATTATGGTCGGCCCATGAACGGACGATTCCAACTCTAGCCCGTTTACAGCCATAATGCGGTTTGTTTGGCCCATGTTTGGCCAATCGATTATACGGCCCGTATAAGGCCCATTGATAATACGGCCCGCAGAAGGCCCATTGTTTCTACGGCCCGTAGAAGGCCCATTGTTTCTATGGCCCGTAGAAGGCCCACTATTTCTATGGCCAGTAGGAGGCCCAGTGTCACTACAGTAAATATTAGCCCATGGTTATTGTGGCCTAGTTTTAAAAAATAGGGTATTGCAGCCACTAGCTAACCACCGAAAAAGAACTGCAATGACTACAAGCAAACAAATAAACAAGACAACAAGGAAATAAATAAGCAAGCAACTAACGCTAGGCTATCACGGCTATTACACATATTACATCCACTGGGCATCAAAGTTCGCCACCAGTGCAAATATAGGGAACAAAGTAGCATATCATATACACTCATTGTGAAAGTTGGCGACCAGCGCAAATAAATGCCGCAGCAAAACAAATCCAGAACTGAAACCACTTCAGAAGATCTCAAGAAACAATATCATAGTTACCCATAATGCTGGCAATATGCTTAGCAAGCTTATTAACTTTCTCTTGTTTGGCGCTTAAATCCTCGAGCGCTTGCTGTTGCACCAGAAAATATGCATCTGAATTCTGCAGGGACTTCCTCAGTCCTTCAGCTTCCTGTCGCAGCACATCTGATCGATGTCTTTCAACTTGAAGTTGAGAGTCAAGAAGACGAACTGATTCAGGCAGCGAGTTCGAAGAGCTTGTGCCAGCAGTAGTGGCCAGTAACTCGAACACTACATCAAGACAGGACTTTTGGGTTCCCTCACTGACGTCAAGATAGTTTTTATCAGCTTTCTTGGAGACCAACAGGGATGTCTCACTATCTTGAACCTTATCTGCATTACTTCCTTTACCATTGGACAATGTGGTACTGTTCTCCAATATTTTGTCCGCATTCTAAAAGAGAAACAAGCAGACACACCACTTGTTTACCATGTTGTATATGAAACTCATTTTGCTAAATGAGTTCAGTAGTAAAGTGGACAGGATAACATCATGAAACAAACATATATCTATGTACCATGGTCATTTATGGTCTATACCATTCTAGTTTTTTTTGCCCAATCAAGATAGAGACACAGTTCAAATAATATTTGTTCAAGACAAAGCAGAATAGACAGAATATAAGTGTGGGTAAAGAGCAATAACAACACTTGTAATGTGCATGACATGAGAACATAATTGTTTATTCAATTGAAACTGAAATCAACATAGAGCAGGTTACAACAGCAAACCAGTTAAAGAAACAAGTTTAAAACATACCTGTTGCGCCATTGGAGTTTCAATTCCATCCTTCAAATTTGAAAATAGTTGGTATGAGTAAATACAGTCATGCAAGAGCAAAGGAGTATGAACCATAGCTACAGAACCTGACCCGAGAACAAATCTTCTTCTCCTTTAAGCGTTGAGTTGGGATTCGGAGTGGTGGTCCTCGTGCTTTGGGCACTGCAGTTCCCTTACTAACTGCTCGTGTTTGGGTGCTCTGTGGTGGAGACGGTGCTGTGTTAACTGGAACTGGGTTACTATCTGCCGGGGTTGGGGTTAGAAGGGGTGTAGCTGGTTCTCTGTCCAACTAGGTAGGGGTAAAATCTGCGAGAGTCTGGGTTATGTGTGGTGGATCTGGTCCTTGGGCAAGTACAACCATGGTTCTATCTGCATCAACTGGTAGCACTATCTTTTCTGAAGACCGTGTTGTTACTCCCTTAGATACTGCCATCACGCTCTCCAATTCAAATGGTTGATAAACAAGAAAAGTAATTGAAAGTATAGACATTGTATGATAGACATGTGCAATAGATAGTGGGGAATAAAAGAGGGCATGAAATAATTCATATTTATGTTGTCTAACCAATCAGGATAGCATGACACAATTTCACATATATGATGGCTAACTAAACAGGATAACATGACATAATTTCACATTATGATGGCTAACTAAAAAAGATGGAAAGACATAGTTCAAAATATGAGACTATGTAAACAGGATGACATGACATAACTATATAATGTGTTTATTAAATAGGTTGGCATGCCATAATTCACATACATTCATGGATAGAATGTCATAATTCAAAGTATGATGACTGTAAACACTAAACAGGATGAGATGATATAACTATATGATGTCTTTATTAAATGGGTTGCCATGCCATAATTCAGATAGATGATGTGTATGTACTATGTAAACATGATGGCATGATATAATTCGAACATATGATTTATATAGTAAGCAAGTAAGCATATGGCAATCCATATATGATGTTAAAACTAAGCAATGCAAGACAACTTGCATGGCATGGGTAATATAACCCTGCCAAGTTTGAGCATAGACCTCAGGGGGAAAATAGGACTGGTCATCAGTCTCTGAATCCTCCTCTGAGGAGCTCTCTGTAACCAGCAAGATGTCTGCTTCAGCAGGTAGCATTGTGTGATCTGAATACCTTGTTTTCACTCCAGATACTTCCATCACCGCTTCAAATGGCTGATGCACAGGAAGAGTAGTTGAATATACAAACGTTGTCACCAAATGGAACACGTAATACAAAAAAATGATAGCATGATATAATTCACATACATGATGATTGGTTAAACAACATGGCATTGCATATTTCACATATATAATGCCTTTGCAACAAGATAGCATTGTATAATTCACATATATAATGTCTTGCAACAAGATGGCAATGCATAATTCACATATATGGTAATTAGACACTGAACAGGTGGCATTCACACAAAGCATGTCTAAACTAATCAAATGACATAGCAATGCGAGACACCATACGCACGATATGAGCAACATAACCCTGCCAAGTTAGAGCATACACCTCGGGGGGGGGGGATAGGACTGGTCATCTATCTCTGAATCCTCCTCTGAGGAGCTATCCGTAACCAGCGAGATATGCGCTTCGTCAGAGAGCATAGTCTGCTCTGAAGACCTTGTTTTCACTCCAGAATTTGCCATCACCGTGTCAAATGGCTGATGCACACGAAGAGTAGTTGAATGTAATAACATTGTTGACAAATGTAATATGTAACGAAAAAAGGATGGCCTGATATAATTTACATATAAGATGACTGGCTAAGCAGGATGGCATTGCAAAATTCACATATATGATGCCTGGCTAAACAAGATGGCGTTGCATAATTCACATAAACTACGAATAAACTAAACAGATGGCATTCGCACAAAGGATGTCTAAACTAAGCAGATGACATATTTGATGTATAAAGTAAGCAATGCAAGACACCATATGCATGATATAACCAACATCAGCATGCCAAGTTAAAGCGAAGACCTCAGGGGGTAAATAGGAGTTGTCTTCTCCTTTTGAATCCTCCTCAGAACAGATATCTTCCTCTCGATTACAATCCGAAATGTGTGGAGGGGGGCTGCCTTTGCGCCTACCATGGAGCGGCGTCTGCATGAAATTTTATTGCCACACAAGGCTCATCTCTTTTGCTCTACATGTTCAGTTCCATTGTTTACAATAACTGTTATGCATAGGAATAAAACATAGTGAGATTATGTAAGGAGTGCATGCAGAAATCCAAAGTGATGGTAGCAACCTGTGGATAGACCCAAAACCAATAATAGCAGGCAGATAATGGCTTCAGTTAAAAAATACAGATAATGGCTTCTTTAGTGTTTGTTTCCCACCCAACATGAAACTCATAGTAGACACCGGAGATTAACCAGATAGTAGATAGATACTATTGATAGCGGCCCCGATATGTACCCCACAACCATTTAAAAACTCAAGTTTGACCATTCGTTTGGAGCTGACTCAGAGTCTAATCGGTGAACAGGATGATAAAGTAGCATGTAATATTAAGCGACGCATAACGTAAGCAGAAACGAAAGAGTGCGACCTCTCTTGCGGACCCGTGTAGTCCTCGAGGTCATCTGCTCGGTTGATGATGGTAGTGCAGTTTTCATGGCTGCCAGCGGCAGGGAAGAAGATCTGAGGCGTCGAAAGACAATCTGGACGCCGGATCCCTACTGTGCTGGACCTTTCTGTCGTTGGAGCAGCTGAGCTGGGGTGGACGACGGCATAGCAGGAGCGGGACAAACCACGCAAGGTTTTCTTTGACAACTATCTGTAAGAGAAGTAATTCTGTAAGGGCTCATTTGAATTGGAGGATTACAACAATGCAGGGATAGGAAATAGACAGGAATAGGATAGGAATGCACGTGCAAAACAGAGAATTTAAAAACACAGGATTTCTGCCAATCTGGGTGTTTGATTCACAACAATTGGAAGATCACAGGATGCAAAGAAGCATGGTGAGATTAAGTCAAACCACAAGAAAATGTACGGTTATAATGCTATTATGCTACTATCTCTTAGTTTTGTGCTTCATGAATAGGAATTTGAAAAGGAGGACAAGTGAAAATTAAAATTCCTACGTTTTTTCTTTCAAGGAGGCACTAAAGGAACAAATTCGTGTGCTCAGTGGGCAATATATATAACCTGTAGAGTAAAAAAGAGATGCAACAAGTGTACAACCTCTTTGGCGAAGCCATGTCGATCTCAGCGTGATTGGGTTGGCCGGTGTGGATGCTCCGGCTGACTTGGCTGCCGGAGGAGGGGAAGAAGATCTTAGGCGTCTGGAGATGGAGCCCGAGGTACTGCTGCGATGTGATGGAGGGTTTCGTCGTTGGAGCAGCTCCGGTGAGTTGTACGACGTCGAGGCTGAAGCAGGACAAGAGAGACAACGAACAACGTTAACCTGAGTGGAATTCTAATAGCATCTCCAATACATGATGTAAAATACATAACCACAAAGTGCTAGATGTAAAATACATCAGCCGCTCATCTCTGAACTTAACTGTCGAAACTGAATTTAACTGTCGAAACTGAACTTAACTGTCGAAACTGAATTTTGCTGTCAAAACTGGACGCACTAGCAAGGTGAGGCTACACGTCGGTCGACTGACTTTTTCATCTCTGGTCAGTCGATTTTGCAGTCGTTGGATACGAAATCAAGGGCCTGCGGTTCATCTTCAACCTCCACCCCCTTGAGCCGGCCAAACAGTAGCGCCCCCCCCCTCCGCCCATGGTGCGCCGCCCCGCCCGCCCCGAAAACACTCCCCACCGCCGGTCCGCCGCCGCCCCGGCCATCCCTCTAGGCCCCCCCGTGCCGAGCTTTTTCTCCGGCGATCCCCACACCACCATCCCGCCAACGCCCAGCCACCGCCGGCGACCACCGCCCCATCCTGAACCCTAAGATAGATAGTGGGGTACCTCTCCGGCGAGCCCCTCTTCCCGCTGCGGCTGGTTCTTCCTTCACCCCGGCGGCATCGGAGTGAAGTGTAGCTAAATCGGAGCAGCATCACAAGCAAGAGCAAGAGCGAGAGCAGCAGCGCGAGCAAGAGCAATAGCAAGAGCAGACCAGGCAGGGGACCGAGAGCAAGAGCAGAGCAGCAGCACGAGCGAGAGCTAAAGCAGCAGCAGGTCCTACTGATGTGGACGTTGCCGCCGAGGGAGCGACGCCGTGGAGGAAGTGGCCGGTGACGCCGCCATGGATGGAGCCGCACCGTGTCGGCTCGGGACCGAGCGCCGGCAGCACCGTGAGACCGAATCAAGAAGAAAATGCGGCGATTAGTGTACAACCTCTTTGGTGGCACCGATTAGGCCGCAACTTCATCCGAGGAAACGGTGATGATGATGCTCTTCCGGTGGTGCAGGTGAAGATGGCGGTGTGGGAATGGAGGTGGCGCGAAAGACGAGGGGAACGTCGGGGCAGCTCCTTGGAGGTGGAGGACGAGATGGCAGAACCGGTGGCACGATGAGATCAACGACGGATCCTCATCCGGTACGGTGGATGAGGGACATCGAGGTGTTGTTGTGGACAACGTCGTCGGGGAAGAGGCTCCGGCTGGGTGGCGGACGGAGCAGGGTGTGGGGTTTCATCGCGGGTTTTCGCGGCCTCGGTGTACGAATGGGTGGGCGGATGGGATGGCAGTGGGGAACCATGGCTTAGAGACGTGCTTGTCTGAAATGTGGGGTAAGTTACGAAAGTACCCCCACCGATTTGAGGCGGTTCTTTCGGTTCAGGGGTACCACGGGCATTTCGCTTGTCGGGATTTCACAGGAGGTGGGTGTTTTTGCGCGCGTTGTAATTTCGGAATAGCAAGGCGCGGGCTGAGATGGAGGGAGTTGTCGGAGCACAATGAGACAAAGATATATCTGAAATATTTTGGGCTAACAAGGCGCGGGTTGAAATTTCCGGACAAGCCTAACGTGTACTCTACCAAATCAATGCTCCCTACAAATGTCATTCAAAACTTTGAATTCATGTTATGTTCAATTAAAATATTTCGCTACGTTTATAATGCATGCAACCTACTACTCAAATGAACGTTTTAGTGCATTCCAAACGTATATACTACTGCTTCAATATGAACTAAATTTGAATTCGTTTCTCTATTTGAATAAGATCTACAGTAATGAATGTTGTGAAGTCAAAGCATTTGAATTCATTTCTCTGTTTTAATAAGATCTACAATCATCTTTATTGTCAAGTTAAACCATCGTTTGTGTATTATCTTCACAGCACACCACATGATTAGTCTCGAGTTACATATGAACTATGTGTACTATATGAACTCGAACTAGATTTTTTGAATCCAGTTTATTTTGATTTCAAATCACATTACATTTCTAGCTCTAGATAGATCTTCATAATCTAAACCATGTCTCATATGTATAATGTGTTTATCACATTATGTATGGTGCCCCGCCCCATACGCCTACAAGTATTTAGATGTGAGTTGCAAACACCACACATTACCACAAATTCAAATAAAATGTGAGAATGTTCGATATATAGTATTGTTTAGATTGTTCAATATTTAGTTGTAAGCTGCAAACGCCACACATTATCACAAATTCGAATAAAATGTGAGATTGTTTGATGTATAGTATGGTTTAGATTGTTCGGCATTTAGCTGTGAGTTGCAAACACCATGCATTATCACATTATGGTATAACATGTGCACAACACGTGTATCACCGCTATATTCATGCATGCAATGTTTAAAACACTATGATCTCCTATTCAAATATATGAATCCGCTTTCATATCAAATTATGATCTTTGTTAGTCTCTTACACCCACACAATCCTCTAACCTTTGTAGCTACCACTAACTTTCTCTCATGCATGCACACGCCCTCCTCGCCCTCCCCCTCCCTCGGCATTCTATCCACCGGGCACATTCATTTTTTTTCTTTAGGTCGTTCTCCCAGAGTCTCCACAACTCCTTTCTGACACACACCGATCGATAAACCTCTCCAGCGATGCCTGCCTACAACATATAAACACACCTTCAATCTCCTCCTTTATGTGTCCTTGCCTCGTGTCTCTCATACGGTCAGACACACGTGTAAACTCTCGCCCCTCTTTTCATCGCTCTCTCACAACCGCACACTCCTCCCCCTATCTAGCTAGTAGTTGGGCCTCTCGCACCACCTCCTAACTCCATTCTCTCTGTCTATCTATCTTGCTGGGCCTTATTAGCCTCTAACAAATGGACGTACACCAACCGATCTCTCACTATACATATAGCTAGCTAGGTCCTTATAACTCGTTTTTACCCACACGTCAATCGACCTACCTCATTAGTTGTCTCTCTCCCTTCCTCTGACAAACAACAATTGATCTACCGATCTAGTTAGGTTTGCTTACCAAACACATGGTTCCCCTTCATCATCCATGGATGGGTCCCGACAGATCTATCATGCACATGCACACACATAGAAACACATCCCCACTCTTATTGATAACATTGCAGTTCCACCCTCAGTTTGTCTAGTAGGCCTCTCCCACCATCTTCGAGAAGCAACTCCATCACCTATCCAGCACTCTAACCCTCTCCCTCCCTCTCCCTCCCCCTCTCTCTCCTCTATCTCTCTCCCATCATATTTCCCATCCTTTAGTTATGTATGGATGTCGACCAATCTCCCTCAAGACATAGCTGGGTCTCTCCTTCTCAACACATATACGAGTCGTTCTACCTCTATAGTTAGGCCTCTGCCTACCCCTCCCACCACCCCCTCCCCCCACACACACCGATACATCGAGTGCTCTAGTCATGTCTCCCTGCCACACACAAACTTGACGTGTGCCCTCTAACGTTCCGGTAGGCCAGTCGCCCTATATCTTTGACTTGTACACACACACAATTTCGATAGCTCTCTTCATTGATCTCGCACCCACCCACTTGATCCTCTCTTCGACTCTATCGATAGCTATGACCCCTCCCTCTCTTCTCATGGATTGCCCGACCCTCTATGTATGATATGGATAGGCCTCCATTTCACACACATTGCATGCAAAATTTTGTTTGAGATGTCATCGACACATATTCCCACAAATAATTAATGAAATCAACCCCCACCCCACCCCACCCCAAAACAAAAAACACTCACGAACGCGGTTTGTATCTCTCACACACACCCACGTAGGTGGGGAACATGCACGAAGAGAAGAGGTGCATGCACGGCGCACGTACGCCCGTCTCTTTCCCAACCACACCCGCGCGGGTACACGGTGGAGCTCATTTCTGTACGAAAAAGGCAGCCCACGTGGTAATTTGGCACGTGTACTAGTTGTCCACTTGGTGGAGGGAGGATCGTCTACCACGGGTGAACAAACAAATTGCAACTTGACGTGTTTTGTTAAAAAAAGAGGCAAACCATGTGGGGCCTACCTTAGAGGCAAGGCTCTATACACTGGAGTACTTTTGATGTGTCCCGTCAACTCGCAGAATGAGGAGAAGCTTGCTTAGTATGCCGTCTCCCCCGCCCACGGGCACGGTGGCTCGCAGGATGAGGGGAAGCTTGCTTACTAAGCCTTACGCCCGCTCCCTCGCCCATGCGCGCGGTGGCTCGCAGGACGAGGAGAAAAATTACTACTCCCTCCGTTTACTCCTCGTCCCTACTACCTTGGTTATAGAGATTATATCATATTGTTTGGAATATATATATGTCCTTTGGTAGATTTCAATATGAACTACTAGTACATACTCCAAACACTAATGTATTAGACATATTTTAGAGTGTAGATTCACTCATTTTGCTCCGTATGTAACACTCTCCCTCGCCCCTCTACCCTCGCCCACGTGGTGGACGTGCAGCAATTCATTCGGTCTCATATAGCCAGAACGATATATACTGCACTACCATTATTGCTCGACTTCCGGAAGAGGCGAAGAGCCAATCGCAAGGTCAATATTTTGGAGATGCCAAGCGCAAGGTTATAGGAGAACGATTAGTAGGTGTCGTGTCATTTATAAATAATTTTTTTTTCTTCAGTGGCACATACGCAATATGATAGGTTCATATGGAGAGAAAAGGAGTACATAGTCAGGATGAGCCAGCCTACATGGTTGCTTGCCGGGGTTGCTCTCTTCACACTCTCTTGCACAAAACGACTGTGGCCACATCTCTAACATCCCTGCGGATCACGTCCGCTTGGGGAAGGGGTGGATGCTTAGTGTAGATGCGGTGGCCGTCGCCGACGGTGAAAACCCACTATCGGCACGTCCCGATCAGGGGTCCCCGCCGTTCTCTCTCACAAAGCCGATGAGGTTGCCTTAGTCCCTTGCTCACTGCCGCGACGTGGGCAGTTGCCGCCTCCCGCCACCCTCCTCAAGGTTGATCTACGTCCCTCAGGTACAACTCCCTTTACAGTCGGCTTGCACCACTGCTCCAGCTGCCCACATCACTCCCTGTGGATATTTCTCTACTTCTTTGCCCTGCACATACCTCTACTGGCTTCTACGTACTGTATTTGTGATGAGTTTATGTCTCATCAACTAGTCCCAGTAATCTTATTCTAATCACACTTGTTCAATTTCTTTGCCACAGGGATGCTCATCTCGATTTTGGTGAAACTGCACAAAATGATCCGATGGTCAAAAGGTTGCAAACTTCATTTATTAGGAAGCTCGAACGTTGCCAGCAAATTGAAGCCTGGTCAGGGTTCACGGTCAAGGGCTAGGGGCTGCATGGATCATTCTTTCTTTAGCTGCCTTTGTTCCAAAATAAGTGTCAACTTTAGTAGTAGTACAACTTTGTACTAAAGTTTGCACAAAGTTGAGAAACTTATTTTGGAACGGAGGGAGTACATATTTGCTATGATCTGTGAATCATTGAGATGCAATAGCATGCATGTTAGTCTCCTTTGTATTTGATGAAATGTTGCAACGGGCAACCTTGGACGCAAGATACATGTAACAGAAGCTGGAAGCTTCATAGCATTGTACAAATTTATCTCGCTGATAAATTACAGTGTGTACTATACTAGTACTTCCTCCGTTCCTAAATATAAATCTTTGTAGAGATTTCACCATGAACCACATTCGGATGTATATAGATGCATTTTAAGTGTAGATTCATTCATTTTGTTCCGTATGTAGTGGAATCTCTACAAAGACTTATATCTACTAGTAATAGCTAGCCCCCACTACTAGGAATTCTCTATCCTCTCCTTGAGCCACGTCATCAAAATTGATGTAGCCGTTAGATGAAGTAAATCAGTCCATAATAGCCGTCTGATCTTGACGTTGAGAGGCTCCGCACTAAGCCACATGCAAGCATGCAGAAATACCATGACACATGCATGTGAGTGGGTTTTAAATCACATCAACATGTCTGCATGCAAGCATGCACCGGTAGCATGCATGTAAGTGAGCTTTTAAGTCCCATTAACATGTCAAAAAGAAAAATATAATCCCATTATGCAGTAGGAGTTCAGGAGTTGGCTGATCTTTTTTCCTTATGTGGGATGATCTAAATATGGAGAGAGTAGTAAGTATATGAGATACGGTGGCACACTGACTTAAGTCGAATACAAGTGGCCAAAATTTGTGTGCATGTTATAATAAGGATTCACTTAAAATAGTACGTGAGCGAACAGAGGGATCAATTGGACTGTGTTCCCGAGCAGTAGCGAGATGTGTGAGGTAAGATACACCGATGGCGCTTTTAATTTTTCTTATTAATTTGTTTGTTTCACCCTCTGACTGGTGGGACCCAATGTACTACATGGAGAGAGGTAAGGTGACTAAAGCTGCATTATTTCTGCACCACTGTTGATAGTCTTACCACCAAAGCCACATGACACGATTATGATTGAAATCCCAATGACTCCCACACACACAAAAAGAAAACACGGCATGCTTGTCACACGAATGCAGGAATGTATAAAAGGTTATTTTCCTCTCGTTGAACATAACAGGAGGGTTGTGTAGCTGGTTAGCCTGTTCGCTCACTCTCTCGCCCTCTCCCGCTGGAGCCTCATCGCTTGTAGTTGCTCTCTTCACACTCTCTCACCCTCTCCAGATCTAAACAAGACTTCGTTGGCCTCTCTCTCCCCTCACTACTGCTCAAAGAGCCGGCAGGATCCGTCCGCCGGGAAGGGAAGGAGGCTTAACGCTGTCACCGTCGGCGAGGGACTACCGGCGCAACTGTTCACTTTCCACCCAGCGGCGGCGCGGGAGGGCCTTCGACCCCTTCTTCTTCGTCGTCGTCCCGTCGCCCACCGAACCACGCCCCAAGAACCTTAAGGTATAATTTACTTACTCCACATGCATTGCTCTAGCTACATGTATACCATGAATCTAGGATGTGGTTCAAAGAGGAAAGGAGTGGGGGAAAGTAGTGGGAAAAGTTGTATATAGCATGAATCTAGGACGTGGTTCAAAGAGGAAATGAAGGGGGAAAGTTGTATAGCATTAATCTAGGACGTGGTTCAAAGAGGAAAGGAATGGGGGAAAGTAGTGGGGAAAGTTGTATCGCATAAATCTAGGACGTGGTTCAAAGAGTAAAGGAAGGGGCGAAAGTACTAGTTCAAAAAGGAAAGGAAGGGACAAGGTTGTAGAGTTTGAGCAGGACTAGATTTGCTGCGCTCACATAGGGAAAGGCGTCTAAAGATAACAAAACTGGGACCAACACAAATATGCTCCTTGGTTGCTTGTTCTTTGTTGCAACAGACTGTGCATGACCACAGTACATCGGTAGATGCACATGGTGCTGGTGCGTCCACTGTCCCGTGCAACTCATTAGCTGTTGTTAATCTAAGGCCCTGTTTGGTTAAAAACTCCCTAGTCCCTACCTGCTGGGTTCCAGGGGCTAAACATGGACTAGAGGTTATTAAATGACATGCTAAGAGACCATGTTACCCCTAGTAATGAACTAATAGAGATAAGGTGCGATGCGTGGCACGGGAAACTGTTGGAAAAAGTCCCAAAAAGACTCCCTCGGGGTCTTCTTTCTTTAGTCCTAAATGCCCACTTTTAGTCCCTAAAAGTCCCTCCTCTTTGGTTTAGATGGGACTGACACGGAGTTTTTTTAGTCCCTACACCAAAATGTCTCTGTAAACAAACACCCTCTAATAATGCCGCTGGAAAATTGATGCAATGCCATAGTTAAAAGCAATTTACATGTTTAACGAATTTTATTGTTAATATAATCTTTATGTTAATATTAATCAATGACACCGTTTGAGAAATGCTACTGTCTTGCTTTCTTTCCCATTTAGATAAGGTAGATGCTTCTTTTTGTTGGCTTCTGTGTCATCCACCATTATTGACCACTAATTGTTTCCTTTGCACCTCTGTGTAAACAGGGTTATCTGCTTCACCTCATTGCCATTGTGACCTTTTGTTGCACTGCACAAAACACTTTTGTTTTAAGAGTATTTTGTGCAGTTCAACCAAAATGTCACACCGAGAACGTTGCTTGATTGCTTGATCTTAGTGGAACTGCACAAGAGGAGATCTTACTTCCTATCCATTAAGGCGAATTTGGTTTAGATCTTCTTCTTGTGAGTTGTTTGAATTCCGCATCACGAGAGGTCAGTACTAGCCTTCTTTCACATGATTCTGCGGTGTGCATTCATATGTTGTGCTACTTGTACGATAATGTTGCTTGATTTTAGTGAACTGCACAAATGGAGACAAGACTTCCAATCTGTATGTGCACCGTAATATCCCATTGAGGTAAGATAAGGATATTTCACAACTGCTGGCCTGTATTTTGCCACTTTCATCAGAAAATTAAGTTTACTACTATACTTGTGCTCCCTAATTGACATGCCAAATCTTACATTGAAGGTGAAGCTTGTTTGCTATTGAACCAAGTGATGAAGGGGAAGAACAAGGGGAAGAAAAACAAAAATCAACTCCCGGTGCTGTCATGAAAAAGTGGTATTGTCCTTGAGAAGTGCTTCATCTGTGCTATTTTAAATATTTCCTTCCCTTTTTTCGAGCAAACAGTGATTCTAGCATTTAGTAGTCCTCTTGTCTTTGCACAACAGGATCATCTTCCTCTGAAGAAGAATACGGAGTACGTGAAGTGACTAGTTTCGATTATGCCAGGATGAAGAAGCCCTGTCTATCTTATCATCAGAAGGAGTAGTTGAAGGATGGTTACATTACTCCCCACAAGACCAAACAAACTTCAGCTCAGAAGGACTGACAAAATCTCCATTTTTTGCTGTGATGCGCGAGTACAATGTTGTTCTAGGATTATTTCTGGTGAGTTCCATTTTAATAAAAGTGTGCTCTACATGGGCCATGTATGTGCCTCTTGAAACTGTCAATTCATAGTACAATTTGCTCTATACCAATCACTTTTTTGTATTTGTGCAAACAGGGGTGCTCAGCTTGATTTCAATGGGAACTGCACAAAATGTTCATGAATACATCGAATCATTCATTTCCACCACAAGAAAGGAGGTGCCGATAAGTTCAAGGCGTTGCAACATATAAGGGCGAAATCATACAAGCTACACGCGAATTGGTTGATTTTGGTGGAACTGCACAAAAAGAATAGCTGGTTTATTTAGCATGAGGTGCCATGTCAATGTCCGAACTGATGGCAAACCCCGCCCATTCCAAAATCGTATGCCTTTGATATTTTGGAATGGGACAACCATGTCAAATTTTGCTCATTGATTTTAGCAAGACATGCATTTGATATTTTCGAATGGGACGCCCTTGCTGTCAGCAGTGTCGATCAATTTTTTCTTTATTCTTTAGTTGTGAAGTAAATATTGCCTCTGACATGTGAGTCGCTGAGATGCATAATCATCGATTGTTTTGAATGTTCTCTATGAATTGCCAGGCCTGTGTGTTTGATTGCAATGTACAGAAACGCTAAAAACCTGCTCAAACTCTTTGTACTCTTTCTGTTCGTTTTTACTTCGCACATTGTGAAAGTGCATACTTTTTTGTATAAGATTGGTCAAAGTAGAGATACTTTGACTGCAGACAAAACTTGTAGGCAGACTAGAAAGGACCAGAGGGAGTACATGTGAAACTGCTGCAAACGAGGTGATCACCCTGGGAATAATACTAGTACATATTGTTTTGCATGTTCATCCAATGCCAGTGATACAGGAATTCAAACTAATCGAAATAAATTCATTCATACACGGTCGGATTTCATATAAACATGCCAGATTTCATTACATTTCATACATTCTTCAACTAAAAGGGGTGCGCTGGAGGTATAATTAATTAACCGAAGCTACCCACCTGTGTCTCGTTGAGCCGAACAGAAGCTTCAGTGACTTAACTGCAGGTGCAGTTGCGTAACTGACATGTGGCCTGTTGGGCCCACGTGTCAGTCAGCCAACTGCACCAGCAGTTAAGTAGAAGCAGCGTTATTCTCCAGCAGAACTCCCCGACTCCACGTCATCGCCAAGAAGCTAACCGGCCGTCAATGGTCAACCCGCCTAGCTTGGCTTCAACAGGAGGGTAGCAGCGGTGGCCTTACTTGGACTCGAGCAGCAGCGACCTACCGTGTTCTACTCTTCCTCGTTTTCTGTGTGGCGCGGCCTCGTTGGCAGCGGGGCAGGGCCTCGGCAGAGCCGACGATGTCCTCTGTCTCGTTGCCGGCAGGCGGCGCCTCAGCGGAGCGGTGGAAATCCTCCCCCGCGTTGCCGGCAGGGTGGGGCCTCGGCTGAGCCGGCGATGTCCTCTGCCTCGTTGTTGGCGGGGCAGGGCCTCGGCGGAGCCGGCGGTGTCCTCTGCCTCGTTGTTGGCGCCACGGGGCCTCGGCGGAGCAGGGCCTCGTCGACGCCAGCAGAGCGGGGACTCGTCGGAGCCGGCATTGTCCTCTGCCTCGTCCTCGGTCTTGCCAAACAGCGCCTCGCCCGCTTCATCGCCCTCTTTGCTAGCCTCTTTGTAGGCGGCCGCAGCCTCCACCACCCGCATGCGCTCCCGCCAGCGCTCGAGGCGGCCCTTGCGGGCGTAGCGGTACGAGTCGAGCAGCGCCTCCTGCTCCGCCCGCTCCGCGGTGATCTGCTCCTCCGCCTGCAGATGCTCCTGGAGGAGATGGTGGTTGTAGGAGGCGTCGGCCTGCGCCTCCTGGAACTGCTCCTGACGCATCTACCTCACATTATCCATATATTGGGCACGGGCATCGCCGATGGTCATGGTGCAATGCACCGGCGAGGATGGCGCGGAGGAGGGGGTTGGCGCCGGATCGTCGACTACCATGTTCTTCATTGGGACGTCGTCGTCCTCCGGCTGCCTGCCGGCCAGCCGGTCGGTAGCAATGACTGCCATCTTCTTGTGGTCCGTCATCCGCCGTCCCGAAGAGCGCTAGAGCGCGAGGAAGCCATGGTGGGCAGTAGTGGTGTGGATAGGAGAAAGGGAACGGATGCGGATGACTGCGGCTATGGCCGGCGCAACAGTTTATATAGCAATGGTGGGCGGGCGGAAGGACAGGCGTGTGGCGCCGGAGTAGCCGCCTCGGCAACCGCGTATCATTAATGTGGGCGGCAGATGGACAGACGGACGACACTTGTGTCGTTTGAAGGCGGAGCAATCACCTGCACTGGGAAGCGGGGCGGGCCGCGCTGACTGTTTCGGGCGGAAAGCACGCGCGAGCGAGGAGATGACTTTACTTGGAGAGGATTACAATGGGGACCCACCATGTCCATAGCCTACGTACGCAAGTGCCTCCTTATTATATATATATATGTATAAAACTATACTCCCTCCGTCTAGGTGAATAAGTCGTATTAGAAGGTGCATCACGACCTAGGTGCAAGCAGATTGGTGGAAAAGAAGAATATTTCTCTCTTCTAAACACAACATTTAATCACATCAGTTAAGAGGATGCCTTATTAGCTACCCATGCAGGCCATCATAATTCATAGCATGCAAAGCGCTTTTATTTCTTGCCTAATAACCGCATGGATGTGCCGCATGCATTGGTCCTTGCCCGAGCAAAAAAATGAAGGAAAGGGGTTTCCACGGGAGACAACGAGGCAGAGGTGGAAGCACTTGCTGGAGTTATTTATTTTGCTTCCCCTGGTTTCCTGACATCACGGTCCCACACCATTGTCAACCTATGTAGTACTAGTCAATAAATGAGAGAATTGCACAAGAAGCGGCCGACAGCTGGGACCAAGCAGCTCGAGCAGTATTTGTGTTTTTGAGGTGTGAGCACTGCAGAGTTTTTCGATGTTTAGCCCAGATATTAATTTTTCTCCTCTGAACAACAACGAAAACATCGTTGCAGGTATTAACTGGGCAGGTTGTGGCCCGTCTAGCCCAGGCCAGATATCCAGCACAGATATTAATTTTTTTTCAAGCTGAAAATGGCTAGCCCAGCTATACTTTTTTAGGAATACCCAGGCAAGGTCAAGTTGTTATTCTACGCCCCGCTGGGCTGCAAATCTTTCCTAGGAGAGATGCATTAGGCTTAACAAGAAAATGGGCTTTAAGAAATAATAAATGGGATGTAATTATAAAAACTGGGCAGTAACTATAAAAAAATGCACCAAACACGTGATTACTTTATTAAATATTATTTTTGGATATTGAAAATTTTAATTTCATTAATTGTTGCGAGCGCAATGTTTCGTTGGATTTTTACGTAATATAAATTTATATTGACATTGTATTTAATCTGACTAGAAATTTCGGATAAAAATATTTCGGATCCCATCAAAATGTGGGAAATTTTATTGAATTCTGTTTTGAACGGTTGGTTGAAATGGGTTGTACTTTTAACAAACTATAAATGGGTTGTAGTAAATTCCATTAGAATTCAAAAATGGGCTACACATTCTTACAAATATCAAATGGGCTATAAGTTCTCGGCCACACACTTCTGGCCTTACTAAGTTGACGCGTCCCCTGAAAAACAGAGTTGACGCATATGCAAGGCTTTATCAACTTATAGTCAACACACGGTTCTAGCAGCAGTGGCCGTTTGATGTCCATCCAAAAGATGACGTGCTTCTTCTTCAATCTCGGATATTCTTGCTTCACCCGCCCAAAAAATGATTCCCCCCTGACATCTAGGGTGCACCGTTTCGGAAGCTGACCTGTGGGCCTACTAAGTTGACGTACCAAGGGCTTTGTCAACTTAGTCAATATAAACGATTCTAGCTGAAGTGACCGTACGATGTCCATCCAACGGCCGTAGTGCTTCTTCAACCTATGGTCTTCTTGCTCCAGCCGCCCAAAGCAGCGCCGGTCGCGCCGCCTGCTCCTGCCTCCCGTGGCCGGTTGTGCTGCCGTGGAGGCCTCACTGCCCCTACTATTCCCACCGCTGGCCAGGCCCTGCGGCGACGGCAGCCTCACACCGCAGCCGAACGAGTGAACCCTCATACTCCTCTCCGCGTGGGCGTCCACTGCCGCGTCTTCACCGGCTCCGCGTCGTCCCCTTCCTAGGCCTCGCCGTCGTCCACCGCCCTGGTGCTCTCGGTGCGGCGTGGTCAACATGGAAGGAACGACTTCCATCGGACGTGGACTGTACGTGGAGAGGCTGACAGCTGGGTCCACGACGGCAGCAAGGAAGTGCCTCCTTATTACGCGGAAAATAATGATTCCTCCACCTGACAGCAGGGACCCATCGGACGGGCCACCAGTATTTTGTGAAAAAAATAGTTTCCCCTAACAGCTGGGACCCACCGGACGGGCCACCGTATTTCGCGAAAAAACGTTCCCCCCGCTGTCAGCTTGGACCCACCGGAAGTGCCTCCTTATTACGCACAAAAAAATGAATACTCCCCCGGCTAGCTGGGACCCACCTTGCTGGGAGGCTGACTTGTGGGCCTACTAAGTTGACGGGGATGAAGGGCTTTGTCAACTTAGTCAATCTGAACGATTCTAGCTCCAGTGACAGTACGATGTCCATCCAACGGCCGTAGTGCTTCTTCAACCTCTGTCTTCTTGCTCCAGCCGCCCAAAGCAGCGCCGGTCGTGCCGCATGCTCCTGCCTCCCGTGGCCGGCTGTGCTGCCGCAGAGGCCTCACCACCCCCTACTATTCCCACCGCTAGCCAGGCCCTACGGCGACGGCAGCCTCACACCGCAGCCGAACCAGTGAACCCTCGTAGTCCTCTCCGCGCGGGCTTCCACTGCCGCGTCGTCCCCTTCCTAGGCCTCACCGTCGTCCACCGCTGTGGTGCTCTCCGTGCGGCGTGGTCAACATGGTCAAGGAACGACTTCCATTGGAAGAGTACTGTACGTGGAGAGGCTGACAGCTGGGTCCACGACCACAACACAGTTTTTTTGTGATTTGCCAAGTAAGTCGCTCTGTCAGGCATGTTGGGCTGCAAATCTTTCAAGACGAGGAGAGCTTTCATTCGGCTGGCCGAGAAAATGGCCCATCAGTATTGAGAAATGGGTTGTACATTTTTAAAACACATCAAACCAGCAATTAGTTTCAAATATCTTTTTTTTCATTTCAAGATTTTAAATTACATTAATTTTTATGCATGGAGAATTTGTTGGATTTTATATTGATATACATTTATTTTTAAAATCATTTTGAATGTGAGTCGAAATTTCGGGATTAAAAACAGTTCAGACCGCACCGAAATATGCAAAATTTCGTGCAACAATATGGGCTGTAATGCTAACAAAAAGAATATGGGCTCCAAAAAAACCTTAAGAATTAGCAAATGGGCTGTAAATTATTAGAAATAATGGTAGATGGGCTGTATGCTGTTTTCCACAGATTTGAGGCTTTCCTAAAAAAAGGTTGACGCACAAGCACTGACTATTGGATGTCCATCCAACGGCCGTGCTTCTTCAATCTCTGCTCTTCCTACTCCAGCCGCTCAAACAAGGGCCGGCGGGACTGCCTACTCCCTCCTCCTCGCGGCCGGCTGTGCTGCCGTGCAGGCCTCACCGCCCGACCGTACTCCCATCATTGGCCTAGCCATCCCTCTACTCACCCACACCTGCTGTTATTCTCCGGCGATGGCAGACGAACCAGTAAACCCTTGTACAATCGTACTCCCCTCCGCGTGGGAAACAACTGCCGAGTCTTTCCTGCCTCCGTGTCGTCCCCTTCCTAGGCCTCGCCATCGTCCACCGCCTCGGTGCTTTCGGCGCGGTGTGGTCAACGTGGTCAAGGAACGACTTCCATCGGACATGGACTGTACGTGGAGAGGCTGACAGCTGGGTCCACGGCCGCAACAAGGAAGTGCCTCCTAATTACATGGAAAATAATGATTCCTCCACCTGGCAGCTGGGGCCCACCGGACGGGCCACTGTATTTCGCAAAAAAAATGTTTCCCCCTGACTGCTGGGACCCACCAGCTACATCTTCGCACGTAAGGAAGTGCGTCCGGGCAAAAAAACGATTCGCCCCATGATTGCTGGGACCCACCAGCTACATCTTCGCAGGCAAGGAAGTGCCTGACAGTCAGGACCCACCTGGTCAAAGCGTATGTAGCGTTGTCATTCTGGTCGCGAACGTGTATGTACATACTGGTCGATGTAGAGTCGCACACGTGTCGTAGTAGAGGCGCGCACGTAGCATGTACACGTATGTGTACATATGGGCGGGGTCTCGAATGCCTACTCGCGCATACGTATGGCCATGGCTCGTGTACATTGCTGGGTCAGAATGGAGAAACAATGTCGTCGTCGTGTTCATGGGGAGGCAACAGATTGCGTCGTGTTCATTGGGAGGGCTTGGACGAAACAGGCGATGGAAACGAGGCCTGGCGTACCGCAGAACGAAGGAAACGACCTTGTGTTCGACCGGCCACGTTCGAAATGGGATCCAGTTCATCGGGAGGGGTCTGGCGTACCGCAAAATGGAGGAAACGGACCTCCTACGGTCGAAACGGGGGACTTATTGATCGGGAGGGGTGTGGCGTACCGCAAAACGGATGAAACGGACTTGTGTTGAAGCGCTACGGTCGAAACGGGGGTCCTGTTCATCGGGAGGGGTGTGGCGTACCGCAAAATGGGACTCCATAGGATACTGTTCATCTCCACCGTCGACCCCCTCCAGCCTCCACGAGCTACTGTTCATCCACCGTCGACCTCCCCAGCCTCCACCTGCGACTGTCCATCCACGAGCTCCTGTTCATCCAGCCTCCACCGCGCGCTACTCCACCGGCTACTGTTCAACCAGCCCTCTCCACGGGCTCCTGTTCAACCACCCCTCCACGGGCTACTGTTCATCCTGCCCTCCACCATCTACTGTTCATCCTACCCTCCACGGGGTGGTCCTATTCATCCAGCCCTCCATGGGGTCCTGTTCATCCAGCCCCAACCGGCTCGATCGATCGGGGTCCTGTTCATCCAGAGGCAACACCACGGGATCCTGTTCATCCACCCCCCCCCCCGCAATGCTCACTGTTCATCCAAAGGCAGCATCGATCGGCTTCAGTTAGCAGTAGTAGCGAAGGAATCGCTCGATCGGGTTCAGTTAACAACCATCGATCGATCGCTCGGGTTCAGTAACGCGTAGCCTGCAGTGCAATCGCCCGGGTTCAGTTAGAGCCCAACGCCTCACTCGGGTTTAGTTAGAGCCAACGCCTCGCACACACGCGCGTACGTGCATGAGAGAAACGCGCATCGCTCGGCCCCCGACCTCCCACCATAACCGGGAACTCCCCGAAATTTTCCTCCCCCTCGCTTCTACCACGGTTTTTTCCGTCATGGACGGCCCAAAGAATGTCATGCAGCTGCGTCTCCGTCCCGCCCAGGACAAAAAGCCCATTTTCTGTCATGATTTTTTGTCATAGGAGTAGGAGCCCACCACATCTATGATGATACCGGGTTTTGTCAAAATTATCATCATAGAAGTGTCATATGTATGACAGGAAAAAAATTCGTTCGGCCCAAAATGTCACGGATGTGTCTTTTTTTTGTAGTGCGTAGAGGCTACCAAGGATGGAAGGATGAGAGTGCGTATAATCCATGGACTCAACATTAGTCATAAAGAACTCACATACTTATTGCAAAAATCTACAAGTCATCAAAAACCTCGGTACTACGCGCATGCTCCTAGGGGGATAGATTGGTAGGAAAAGACCATCGCTCGTCCCCGACCGCCACTCATAAGGAAGACAATCAAATAACACCTCATGTTTCAAATTTGTTGCATAATGTTTACCATTCGTGCATGCTACGGGACTTGCAAACCTCAACACAAGTATTTCTCAATTTCACAACTACTCAACTAGCATGACTTTGATATTATTACATCCATATCTCAAAACAATCATCAAGCATCAAACTTTTCTTAGTATTCAATACGCTCATACGAAAGTTTTATTATTAATCTTGCATACCAAGCATATTAGGATTTTAAGCAAATTACCATGCTATTAAGACTCTCAAAATAATCTAAGTGAAGCATGAGAGATCAATAGTTTCTATAAAACAAATCCACCACCGTGCTCTAAAAGATATAAGTGAAGCACTAGAGCAAAATTATAAAGCTCAAAAGATATAAGTGAAGCACATAGAGTATTCTATCAAATTCCAAATCATGTATGGCTCTCTCAAAAGGTGTGTACAGCAAGGATGATTGTGGTAAACTAACAAGCAAAGACTCAAATCATAAAAGAAGCTCCAAGCAAAACACATATCATGTGGTGAATTAAAATATAGCTCCAAGTAAAGTTACCGATAGAAGTAGACGAAAGAGGGGATGCCTTCCGGGGAATCCCCAAGCTTTGTCTTTTAGGTGTCCTTAGATTATCTTGGGGGTGCCATGAGAATCCCCAAGCTTAGGCTCTTGCCACTCCTTGTTCAATAGTCCATCAAATCTTTACCCAAAACTTGAAAACTTCACAACACAAAACTTAAAGTAGAAAACTCGTGAGCTCCGTTAGCGAAAGAAAACAAAAGACCACTTCAAGGTACTGTAATGAACTCATTCTTTATTTATATTGGTGTTAAACCTACTGTATTCCAACTTCTCTATGGATTATAAACTATTTTACTAGCCATAGATTCATCAAAATAAGCAAACAACACACGAAAAACAGAATCTGTCAAAAACAGATAGTCTGTAGTAATCTGTAGCTAGCGCAAGATCTGGAACCCCAAAAATTCTAAAATAAATTGCTGGACGTGAGTAATTTATATATTAATCATCTACAAAAATAATTAACTAAATATCACTCTCCAAATAAAAATTACAGCAGTTCTCGTGAGCGCTAAAGTTTCTGTTTTTTTACAGCAAGTTCAACAAGACTTTCCCCAAGTCTTCCCAACGGTTCTACTTGGCACAAACACTAATTAAACACAAAAAAACAACCAAAACAGAGGCTAAATGATTTATTTATTAATAAACAGGAGCAAAAAGCAAGTAATAAAAATAAAATTGGGTTGCCTCCCAACAAGCGCTATCGTTTAACGCCCGTAGCTAGGCATAACAAGCAAGAATAGATCTAGGTATTGCCATCTTTGGTATTAGGAAAGAAAAGAGCAAACTTGCTATCTATAGAATTAATCCTTCTATTTTTGTAAAGCACATGGCTATTAATGGTAGAATAAAGATTAAGCATGTTACGGAAGTTTGTATCTAGGCTAGCCTTTATCTCTTTAATAGATTCATTTTGGTAGGAGAGCAAAAGAGATGTAGATTCAACTTTCTCATTCACGGGGTGCCCAAATATAGTTTTCATTTTTTCATAAGTGTCTACGACATCCCCTTCAAGTAAACCTTCTTCAAATATAGAATCTAAGACATGCTTAAAAGAAGAAGGAAGGGCAATATAAAAGCTTTTTAGGTAAACTTCAATTTGATATTGAGGAACATAACTAGCCCTGATCCTTAATAGTCTATACCAAGCATCTTTCAAAGATTCATCAAGTAAATAACGAAAAATTCCAGAATCATATTCATCAAAATTATTAAGACTCTCATCGATAACTCCGGTAGGTTTTTCCATAGTATCCTTATTTATAAGTTTAGCGAGGATAGAGGGGTTGTCCAAAGTACTAAAACTCTGGAAAGAACCCCCAACCCTTTTTGATTCAGACATAGCGGAAGAAAGGCAAGCGGAAAGAGAGAGAGAGAGAGGGCGAATAAAACGGCAAGGGTGAATTGGGGGAGAGGAAAATGAGAGGCAAATGGCAAATAATGTAATGCGGGAGATAGGGATTGTGATGGGTACTTGGTATGTTGACTTTTGCGCAGACTCCCCGACAACGGTGCCAGAAATTCTTCTTGCTACCTCTTGAGCATTGCGTTGGATTTCCCCGAAGAGGAGAGGATGATGCAGCAAAGTAGCGTAAGTATTTCCCTCAGTTTTTGAGAACCAAGGTATCAATCCAGTAGGAGGCCACGCACAAGTCCCTCATACCTACACAATAACAATAGCTCAACACAACCAACGCGCTTAGGGGTTGTCAATCCCTTCACGGTGACTTACGAAAGTGAGATCTAATAGAGATGATAAATAATTTTTTTGGTATTTATGGTATAGAGATGCAAAGTAAAAAGTAAAAGCAAAGTAAAAGCAAAGCAATAATAAAGTGATAGAGATTAATATGATAACAAAGAGACCCGGGGGCCATAGGTTTCACTAGTGGCTTCTCTCAAGAGCATAAGTATTCTATGGTGGGTGAACAAATTACTGTTGAGCAATTGACAGAATTGAGCATAGTTATGAGAATATCTAGGAATGATCATATATATAGGCATCACGTCCGAGACAAGTAGACCGAAACGATTCTGCATCTACTACTATTACTCCACTCATCGATCGCTATCCAGCATGCATCTAGAGTATTAAGTTAAAAACAGAGTAACGCCTTAAGCAAGATGACATGATGTAGAGGGATAGTTTCATGCAATATGATGAAAAAACCATCTTGTTATCCTCGATGGCAACGATACAATACGTGCCTTGCTGCCCCTTCTGTAACTGGGAAAGGACACCGCAAGATCGAACCCAAAGCTAAGCACTTCTCCCATGGCAAGAAAAACCAATCTAGTAGGCCAAACCAAACTGATAATTCGAAGAGACTTGCAAAGATAACCAATCATACATAAAGGAATTCAGATAAGATTCAAATATTATTCATAGATAGACTTGATCATAAACCCACAATTCATCGGTCTCAACAAACACACCACAAAAAGAAGATTACATCGAATAGATCTCCACGAGAGAGGGGGAGAACATTGTATTGAGATCCAAAAAGAGAGAAGAAGCCATCTAGCTACTAACTATGGACCCGTAGGTCTGAAGTAAACTATTCACACTTCATCGGAGAGGCTTGGATGATGATGTAGAAGTCCTCCGTGATCGATGCCCCCTCCGGCGGAGCTCCGGAACAGGCCCCAAGATGGGATCTCGTGGATACAGAAAGTTGCGGCGGTGGAATTAGGTTTTTGGCTCCGTCCCCGATCGTTTGGGGGTACGTGGATATATATAGGAGGAAGAAGTACATCGGTGGAGCTTCGAGGGGCTCACGAGGCAGGGGGGCGCGCCCTCCACCCTCGTGGCTTTCTTGACGGAGGTTCCAAGTCTCCTGGATCTTATCTGATGAGAAAATCATGTTTCCGAAGGTTTCATTCCGTTTGGACTCCGTTTGATATTCCTTTTCTTCGAAACCCTAAAACAGGCAAAAACAGCAATTCTGGGCTGGGCCTCTGGTTAATAGGTTAGTCCCAAAAATAATATAAAAGTGGATAATAAAGCCCAATAATGTATAAAATAGTAGATAATATAGCATGGAGCAATCAAAAATTATAGATACATTGGAGACGCATCATGGCACCCGCCTGATCTCGATCGTCATGGCTCACATCACTAGAACCTTGTGAGGTTTGCCTAGCCTTGAACTCTCCGCCCCTCGCGAGCCAGCTTGGTGAGGCCGCTCCTGAGGAGGTCTTGTGTCGTCCGCCTCGCGAGGGTCTTGAATGCCTTGTTGATGAAGATGTGCCGTACACGCCTACTAGCAAAGCCACGCCGTGGGCCACAGGCAGGCAAGTCTGGGGACCCCCGTTCCTAGAACGCCGACAGTAGCCCTCGGGCCCAAGGCGCGCTCGGGCTTGGCTTCGAGGCGAAGCCAAAGGTCAAGTGCCGAGCGCATCGGGCCCTAATAGCCTGTGGCCTTGTTCGACGCATGGTGGTTGATTGGGCATGGGCGTCTCCACTTCCCCATGCTGCCTCGGCAACTGCCCGACGTGACAAGTCCTTCTGCCTCTCCCGCTTCTTCTCCTTCCTATCTCCACTCCTTGCTTGTGCAGACATGGCACCGATCCGGAGGTTCTCAGCCGCCGAGATGCCGCCGAGGGGCCTTCGCGAGCTTTGGCTGCAACACACCGACTGCGACAGCCCAGCTACTGGAGTGGAGATTGGAGCCGTTGCCTCCGGGAAGATCTTCATGACCCGAGGCTGGGGCGAGATTGCCCGAGTCTGCCGTGCGGGGGGCACTCTCGCGATCCGCTTCGAGTACGACGATGCCTCTGTGTTGTTCTTCAAGGTCTTCGATGAGGAAGGCCGCCGCCTAGAGTGCTTTCCTGAAGGAGGTCGCCATGACGAGCTGCGGCGGGCGCTGGGCCCGTCGCAGGCCTCACATGCAGCTCCTCTAGCGACAGCGGCGACTCCTGGTGGTCCAGCGACTCTCCTGAGATCTTGGAGTCTCTGGAGACGAGCGATGACAGCTACGTGCCCCCGAGCTCCCGTCGAGCCTGGAGCAGGGCTGCGGCGTTGCTATCTCTTGAGCACTGCGTTGGTTTTCCCTTGAAGAGGAACGGGTGATGCAGTAGAGCAGCGTAAGTATTTCCCTCAGATTTTGAGAACCAAGGTATCAATCCAGTAGGAGGCCACGCACGAGTCCCTCGCACCTACACAAACAAATAAACTCCTCGCAACCAACGCGATAAAGGGGTTGTCAATCCCTTCACGGTCACCTACGAGAGTGAGATCTGATAGATATGATAAGATAATATTTTGGTATTTTTATATAAAGAGAAATAAAGATGCAAGTAAAATAAATGGCAAAGGAAATAACTAAGTATTGGAAGATTAATATGATGGAAAATAGAACCGGGGGCCATAGGTTTCACTAGAGCCTTCTCTCGAGAGCATAAGTATTAGAGTGGGTGAACAAATTACTGTTGAGCAATTGACCGAATTGAGCATAGTTATGAGAATATCTAGGTATGATCATGTATATAGCCATCACGTCTGAGACAAGTAGACCGATTCCTGCCTGCATCTACTACTATTACTCCACACATCAACCGCTATCCAGCATGCATCTAGAGTATTAAGTTCAAGAGAACAGAGTAACGCTTTAAGCAAGATGACATGATTTAGAGGGATAAACTCATGCAATATGATATAAACCCCATCTTGTTATCCTCGATGGCAACAATACAATACGTGCCTTGCTGCCCCTACTGTCACTGGGAAAGGACACCGCAAGATTGAACCCAAAGCTAAGCACTTCTCCCATTGCAAGAAAGATCAATCTAGTAGGCCAAACCAAACTGATAATTCGAAGAGACTTGCAAAGATAACCAATCATACATAAAAGAATTCAGAGAAGATTCAAATATTGTTCATAGATAAACTTGATCATAAACCCACAATTCATCAGTCTCAACAAACACACCGCAAAAGAAGATTGCATCGAATAGATCTCCACAAGAGAGGGGGAGAACTTTGTATTGAGATCCAAAAAGAGAGAAGAAGCCATCTAGCTAATAACTATGAACCCGAAGGTCTGAAGTAAACTACGCACACTTCATCGGAGAGGCTATGGTGTTGATGTAGAAGCCCTCCGTGATCGATACCCCCTTCGGCGGAGCTCCAGAAAAGGCCCCAAGATGGGATCTCGTGGATACAGAAAGTTACGGCGGTGGAATTAGGGTTTTGGCTCCGTATCTGGTAGTTTGGGGTACGTAGGTATATATAGGAGGAAGGAGTACATCGGTGGAGCAACGTGGGCCCCACAAGAGTGGAGGGCGCACCTGTGGGGGGGGGGGGTAGGCGCCCCTACCTCTTGCCTTCCTAGTTGAGTGCTTGACGTAGGGTCCAAGTCCTCTGGATCATGTTCATTCCAAAAATCACGTTCCCGAAGGATTCATTCCGTTTGGACTCTATTTGATATTATTTTTTTTCTGCGAAACCCTAAAATAGGCAAAAAAACAACAATTCTGGGTTGGGCCTCCGGTTAATAGGTTAGTCCCAAAAATAATATAAAAGTGTATAATAAAGCCCAATAATGTCCAAAACAGGATATAATATAGCATGGAACAATACAAAATTATAGATACATTGGAGACGTATCAGGCGTCCAGCCGCCGTCGCCGCTAATCTGAATGGGGTTGGCGCCGGCCTCACGTGGCCCACTGTTGATGATGGCATCGGTGACATCTGGTGCGTGTAGATAGAACTCCTAGGAATTCCTTCCCTTTTGTTCCATGCGAGGAATTAAGAGATGAACCCCGTGGGGGCGTGTAAAGCGTCTGTAATGCCTTTTGTCAACATAGCCCTCATTATGAAGATTTGCGTGTGCATATCCTGCCGAGGCTCGGCCTCCCCTTTCCAATCCCGCGGCATCTTGGTGCTCTACACTGACAAGTCCCGGTCCTCAGGCAGGCTGCAGCCATCGCTGGTATGCCAGGTCGCGTGCCGTGGTCTGAGGTCCAGTAAGAGCTCCTGAGGCGCGATGCTCAAGAGGTCCCCTTTAGAGTGCAAGCAACTGTCTTAGGATGGGAAAGGAAGAAAACATTGCCGCAGCAGGGCAGCGAAGGGAGTGAGCGAGGGTCTCGTGCCGTAGCGATTGGTGGATCCAGAGCGAGAACTTATCTTGGCTGTCTGGGGTTGGCTCCTCGAGTCGTGCCGAACTCATATGTCGGCCACCGTAGTGTAGCTTGGTCAGGCCCGTGCGGGCCTCCCCCTACCCTCCATGTTCTTCTTGGTGCTCTGCGTCCTCAGGTCCCGGCCCTCGAGTGAGCTCATCCGCCGCTGGTATGCCAGGTCACGTGCCATGGTCAAGGCCAGGGGGTGAGGGCTGGAGAGCCAGTAAGAGCTCCTGAGGCGCGATGCTCAGGAGCCCCCCTTTTAATGCGCAAGCGAATCGCATGAGAGAAGATGGAGAGTCCGCGGTACCGCCTGCTGTCGCCCTCAGGAGGTTCCTGCAAGTTAGCATGAGGAAGGGCACCGGTCGCCGTGGCGATTGCTGATTCGCTTCTGGTGCGTGAGAGGGACTCCCTACAGCGGAGAGCCCCCGGGGCGTGTACAGCCCCTCCCTGACACGTGGCTTGCATGGCAGGGGTGGACGGGGTGTGTCTGGGCACTCGTGAGCCAGCGCGGGACTCACGAGGCCCTACCTCAAGGCAGGTTGCACCTGGTGTTGGTTCTTGTTTGCTGTCTTGGTCCTGCGAGCTGGTTAGAGAACCTGCACCGAACGAATCTCCTGAGGTCATCGCGTGAGAAGGCCAAGCATCAACGGTCCCAGGAGGTGACGTGAACGGGGCCGACCCGCCAAATAGAGCTCGGCCGTTGGGTTTATCAACGCTGCAGGGACAGGCCCGAGCACAGACTCCGTGCCTAATCCTCTCACGCGAAGGGTCCTGAAGAAAGACGACCGTCGCACGGCTCCCGTGATGGGCGACAATCAAGCAGGTGATAGTCATGGATAGATTAAGCATGAAAAGCATACTGGCTTAAGTAAATGCAGGGAAGATGCATGCCCCTGGGTCAGGCCCGAGTGGTTTGGGGATGATGCAGCCCGAGGGGCGCCCCCAGCAAGGTAAGCTAAAGACATAAAAAGGGATACATGCCACAGGGACAGACCCACGCGGCCTGGGAATGATGCAGCCCTAGGGGCGCTCCTAGCTGAATGAACTTGGAAAATGTCACCTGGTTCTGTTGATGAAGGAGAGTTGGGGCAGCTGAAGGTATGCGGCGAAGGGGCTACTCCTCACGATCCACCGGGGCCCTGAGCCACGGGAGGCTCCGGGGGTCCAGGGGGTTCCTTGAGGACCGTCTTCATCTCCGTCAGCACAGCGTGGTGCCTGGCCTCCTGAGCCGCCAGGATGCTCCGCAGGTTGCGCCGATAGGCGGTCGCCATGCTCGGGAGGCCAAAAGGCATGCGAACATAGCTGTGAGGTGGGCCCTCGCAGCGTCCCACGCCCGAAGGCTAGAAAAGCTCCTGAGAGGCGGCCCGGTTGATCCCTAGGACATCGATGCAGACGCGCAGCCCGGCATCCTCGCCTGGATGGGGAGCTGTGCCTGGTGAGCGGCGGCCACCGCACATGGCCCTTGCGTCTTGCAGTTCCTGAGTGGTCTTGGTGATGAACTCCTGAACGGTGGGCACTCCTTGTCTTGTGTTCTCCAGAGGGAAACGTGCCGCGAAGCACGCCTCCAAGTGGTGCCCAAGCGCCTCTCTCGTGATGTTGGCTAAGTCTGAGGCCCTCCAGAAGAGAGCCCCCGAGCCTTGCCCAAGAGGGGCGCTGGGCGCGCTTTCCTATGCGATGGAGGGAGGCGCCCCATGTGCGGTCGCTGATCCTGATGAGGTGCCGCTTGCCTGAGGCCCTGCGTGGCGCAACGGCTTCTTCTTCTTGGGGGAGGCCTCAGGAGGGCCCTCGCCCTGGCTGTCGGGGTCGTCGATTGCTGCAGCTTGGAAGGCACGCTCGGAGCACACCGCGTCTCTTTCCTCGCATGGGACTGTGATGATTCTGCTGCTTCCCGGCATCTTGAGGACATTGTAGCCATGATGGGTCACCGCCATGAACTTGGCCAGGGATGGATACCCGAGGATGGTGTTGTATGTCAAGCGGATGTAGGCGACGTCGAAGTCGATGAGTTCGGTGCGGTAGTTGTTGCGTTCTCCGAAGGTAATGGGGAGGTAGTCCTGCCCGATCGGGGTAGTAAAGCCGTCGGTCACTCCTGAGAAAGGCTTGGTAGGCTAAAGCTGGTCATATGGCACTTGGAGGTTTTCGAACGTGTCGATGGACAGGACGTTGAGCCCTGCGCCGCCGTCGATGAGGGTCTTGGTAACTTGCACGTTTCTGATGACTAGTGAACAAAGCATTGGGAGGACGCCTGCAGTAGTTGCGCACTTGAGCTGATCGGCCGAACTGAACGTGATGGGGCACTTGGAACGTCTGAGCGGGCATGTGGCCTCGAGCTTGGGGAGGACTGCATACACTTCGCGAGCAAACTGTTTGAAGATACGCTGCAAGGCTGGGGCTTGAGCTCCGCCCAAGGTGCGGGCGATAGCGCGCAGTGATACGTCTCCAATGTATCTATAATTTTTGATTGTTCCATGCAATATTATGTTTGGATGTTTAATGGGCTTTATTATACACTTTTATATTATTTTTGGGACTAACCTATTAACCGGAGGCCCAGCCAAAATTGTTGTTTTTTTGCCTATTTCAGTGTTTCGCAGAAAAAGAATATCAAACGAAGTCCAAACAGAATGAAACCATCGGGAACGTGATTTTCTCAACAAACGTGATCCAGGAGACTTGGAGTGGGCGTCAAGAAACAATCGAGGAGGCCACGAGGCAGGGGGCACGCCCTCCACCCTCGTGGGCCCCTCGTTGCTCCACCGACCTACTTCTTCCTCCTATATAAGTCCACATACCCCGCAAACATCCAGGAGCACCACGAAAACCTAATTCCACCGCCGCAACCTTCTATATCCGATAGATCCCATTTTGGGGCCTTTTCTGGAGCTCCGCCGAAGGGGGCATTGATCATGGAGGGCCTCTACTTCAACTCCTTGGCCCCTCTGATGATGTGTGAGTAGTTTACTTCAGACCTTTGGGTCCATAGTTATTATCTAGATGGCTTCTTCTCTCTCTTTGGATCTCAATACAAAGTTCTCCTTGATTTTCTTGGAGATCTATTCGATGTAATCTTCTTTTGCGGTGTGTTTGTCAAGATCCGATGAACTATGGGTTTATGATCAAGTTTATCTATGAACAATGTTTGAATCTCCTCTGAATTCTTTTATGTACGATTGGTTATCTTTGCAAGTCTCTTTGAATTATCAGTTTGGTTTGACCTACAAGATTGATCTTTCTTGCAATGGGAGAAGTGCTTAGCTTTGGGTTCAATCTTGCGGTGTCCTTTCCCAGTGACAGCATGGGCAGCAAGGCACGTATTGTATTCTTGCCATCGAGGATAAAAATATGGGGTTTATATCATATTTCATGAGTTTATCCCTCTACATCATGTCATCTTACTTAAAGCATTACTCTGTTCTTATGAACTTAATACTCTAGATGCATGCTAGATAGCGGTCGATGTGTGGAGTAATAGTAGTAGATGCAGAATAGTTTCGGTCTACTTTTCATGGACGTGATGCATATATACATGATCATACCTAGATATTCTCATAACTATGCTCAATTCTATCAATTGCTCGATAGTAATTCGTTTACCCACCGTAATACTTATGCTCTTGAGAGAAGCCACTAGTGAAACCTATGGGCCCCTGGTCTATCTTCCATCATATTAATCTTCCAACACTTAGCTATTTCTATTGCCATTTATTTTACTTTGCATCTTTATTTCTCTTTATCATAAAAATACCAAAAAAATTATCTTATCATATCTATCAGATCTCACTCTCGTAAGTGACCGTGAAGGGATTGACAACCCCTTTATCGCGTTGGTTGTGAGGTTCTTATTTGTTTGTGTAGGTGCGTGGGACTCGAGCGTGATCTCCTACTGGATTGATAACTTGGTTCTCAGAAACCGAGGGAAATACTTACGCTACTTTACTGCATCACCCTTTCCTCTTCAAGGGAAAACCAACGCAGTGCTCAAGAGGTAGCAAGAAGGATTTCTAGCGCCATTGCCAGGGAGATTCGCGCCAAGTCAAGTCAAGATTTGACTCCCGACAACGAGCCATTTCTGGCACCGTTGCTGGGGAGTCTACGCACAAGTCAAGACATTCCAATTACCCATCACAAACTCTTATCCCTCGCATTACATTATTTTCCATTTGCCTCTCATTTTCCTCTCCCCCACTTCACCATTGCCGTTTTATTTGCCCTCTCTTTTTCCGTTCGCCTCTTCTTTGCTTGCTTCTTGTTTGCTCGTGTGTTGGATTGCTTGCTTGTGGCGATGGCTCAAGACAATACTAAATTGTGTGACTTTGCCAATACCAAGAACAATGATTTTCTTAGCACTCCGATTGCTCCTCTTAATAATGCTGAATCTTGTGAAATTAATGCTGCTTTGTTGAATCTTGTCATGAAATATCAATTCGCCAGCCTTCCTAGTGAAGATGCCGCTACCCATCTAAATAGCTTTGTTGATTTGTGTGATATGCAAAAGAAGAAAGATGTGGACAATGATATTGTTAAATTGAAGCTATTTCCTTTTTCCCTTAGAGATCATGCTAAAGCTTGGTTTTTGTCTTTGCCTAAAAATAGTATTGATTCATGGAATAAGTGCAAAGATGCTTTTATCTCTAAGTATTTTCCTCCCGCTAAAATCATCTCTCTTAGAAACGATATTATGAATTTTAAGAAACTTGATCATGAACATGTTGCACAAGCTTGGGAGAGGATGAAATTAATGATACGTAATTGCCCTACACATGGTTTGAATCTTGGATGATTATACAAAAAATTTATGCCGGATTGAATTTTGCTTCTAGAAATCTTTTAGATTCGGCCGCGGGAGGCACTTTTATGGAAATCACTTTAGGAGAAGCTACTAAACTCCTAGATAATATTATGGTTAATTATTCTCAATGGCACACCGAAAGATCTACTAATAAAAAAAGTGCATGCGATAGAAGAAATTAATGTTTTGAGTGGAAAGATTGATGAACTTATGAAATTGTTTGCTAATAAGGGAGTTTCCTCTGATCCTAATGATGTGCCTTTGTCTACCTTGATTGAGAATAATAATGAATCTATGGATGTGAATTTTGTTGGTAGGAATAATTTTGGTAACAACGCGTATAGAGGAAACTTTAATCCTAGGCCGCTCCCTAGTAATTCCTCTAGTAATTATGGTAACTCCTACAACAATTCTTATGGAAATTTTAATAAGATGCCCTCTGAATTTGAGACTAGTGTTAAGGATTTTATGAATTCGCAAAAGAATTTCAATGCTTTGCTTGAAGAAAAATTGCTTAAGGTTGATGAATTGGCTAGGAACGTTGATAGAATTTCTCTTGATGTTGATTCTTTGAAACTTAGATCTATTCAACCTAAGCATGATATCAATGAGTCTCTCAAATCCATGAGAATTTCCATTGATGGGTGCAAAGAAAGAACCGCTAGGATGCGTGCTAAGAAAGATTGCTTTGTGAAAGCGTGTTCTTCTAGTTTCTATGAAAATAAAGATGAAGATCTAAAAGTTATTGATGTGTCTCCTATTAAATCTTTGTTTTGCAATATGAATCTTGATAATGATGGGACTGAATATGAGCCACCTTTAACTAGAAGGCGTTCCAAAAATTCAGAGTTTTTAGATATTCATGCAAAAATTGGTAAAAGTGGGATTGAAGAGGTCAAAACTTTAGATATCAATGAACCCACTATTTTGGATTTCAAGGAATTTAATTATGATAATTTTTCTTTGATGGATTGTATTTCCTTGTTGCAATCCGTGCTAAATTCTCCTCATGCTTATTGTCAAAATAAAGCTTTTACTAAACATGTCGTTGATGCTTTGATGCAATCTTATGAAGAAAAACTTGAGTTGGAAGTTTCTATCCCTAGAAAACTTTATGATGAGTGGGAACTTACTATTAAAATTAAAATTAAAAATCATGAATGCTATTCTTTGTGTGATTTGGGTGCTAGTGTTTCCACGATTCCGAAAACTTTATGTGATTTGCTAGGATTCCGTGAATTTGATGATTGTTCTTTAAACTTGCACCTTGCGGATTCCACTATTAAGAAACCTATGGGAAGAATTAAGGATGTTCTTATTGTTGCAAATAGGAAATATATGCCTGTAGATTTCATTGTTCTTGACATAGATTGCAATCCTTCATGTCCTATTATTCTTGGTAGACCTTTCCTTAGAACGATTGGTGCAATTATTGATATGAAGGAAGGGAATATTAGATTCCAATTTCCATTAAGGACAGGCATGGAACACTTCCCTAGAAATAAAATAAAATTACCATATGAATCTATTATGAGAGCCACTTATGGATTGCCTACCAAATATGGCAATACCTAGAGCTATCCTTGCTTTTATGGCAAGCTAGGGGCGTTAAACGATAGCACTTGTTGGGAGGCAACCCAATTGTATTTTTATTCTGCACTTTTTGCTCCTGTTTAGTAATAAATAATTTATCTAGCCTCTGTTTTTGTTGTGTTTTTTGTGTTTAATTAGTGTTTGTGCCAAGTAGAACCGCTGGGAAGACTTGGGGAAAGTCTTTTTGATCTTGCAGAAAAAACAGAAACTTTAGCATTAATGAGAATTGCTGCCATTTTTATTTGGAGAGTGATATTTAGTTAATTATTTTTTCAGATGATTAACAGATAAATTCCTCACGTCCATAAATTTATTTTAGAATTTTTGGGGTTCCAGAAGTTTGCGTTAGTTACAGATTACTACAGACTGTTCTGTTTTTGACAGATTCTGTTTTTCGTGTGTTGTTTGCTTATTTTGATGAATCTATGGCTAGTAAAAGAGTTTATAAACCATATAGAAGTTGGAATGCAGTAGGTTTAAAACCAATATAAATAAAGAATGAGTTCAATACAGTACCTTGAAGTGGTGTTTTGTTTTCTTTCGCTAACGGAGCTCATGATATTTTCTGTTGAGTTCTGTGTTGTGAAGTTTTCAAGTTTTGGGTAAAGATTTGATGAATTATGGAACAAGGAGTGGAAAGAGACTAAGCTTGGGGATGACCATGGCACCCCAAGGTAATCTAAGGACACCAAAAAGCCAAAGCTTGGGGATGCCCTGGAAGGCATCCCCTATTTCATCTTCGTCCATCAGTAACTTTACTTGGAGCTATATTTTTATGCACCACATGATATGTGTTTTGCTTGAAGAGTCTTGTATGATTTGAGTCTTTGCTTTTTAGTTTACCACAATCATACTTGTTGTATGCACCTTTTGAGAGAGACACACATGATTCGGAATTTATTAGAATACTCTATGTGCTTCACTTATATCTTTTGAGCTATATAGTTTTTGCTCTAGTGCTTCACTTATATCTTTTAGAGCACGGTGGTGGATTTGTTTTATAGAAACTATTGTTCTCTCATGATTCACTTATATTATTTTGAGAGTCCTAAAAAACAGCATGGTAATTTGCTTTAATCATAAAATCAGTCCTAAAGTGATAGGCATCCAAGATTAGTTTTTTTTCTTATGAGTGTGTTGAATACTATGAGAAGTTTGATGCTTGGTAATTGTTCTGAGATATGAAGATGGTGATATTAGAGTCATGCTAGTTGAGTGGTTATGAATTTGAGAAATACTTGTGTCAAAGTTTGTGATTCCCGTAGCATGCACGTGTGGTGAACCGTTATGTGATCAAGTAGGAGCATGATTTATTTATTGATCGTCTTCCTTATGAGTGGCGGTCGGGGATGAGTGATGGTCTTTCCTACCAATCTATACCCCTAGGAGCATGCACGTAATACTTTGCTTTGATAACTTGTAGATTTTTGCAACAAGTATATGAGTTCTTTATGACTAATGTTGAGTCCATGGATTATACGCACTCTCATCCTCCCACCATTGCTAGCCTCTCTAATACCGCGCACTTTTCGCCGCTATCATACACCCACCATATACCTTCCTCAAAACAGCCACCATACCTACCTATCATGGCATTTCCATAGCCATTCTGAGATATATTGCCATGCAACTTACCACCGTTTCGTTTACTATGACATGCTTCATCATTGTCATAATTGCTTTGCGTGATCATGTAGTTGACATCGTATTTGTGGCAAAGCCACCGTTCATAATTCTTTCATACATGTCACTTTGATTCATTGCATATCCCGGTACACCACCAGAGGCATTCACATAGAGTCATATTTTGTTCTAAGTATTGAGTTGTAAGTACATAAAGTGTGATGATCATCATTATTAGAGCATTGTCCCAAGTGAGGAAAGGATGATGGAGACTATGATTCCCCCACAAGTCGGGATGAGACTCCGTACGAAAAAAGGCCATAAAAGGAGAAGGCCCAAAAAAATGAGAGAAAAAGAGAGAAGGGACAATACTACTATCCTTTTTCCACACTTGTGCTTCAAAGTAGCACCATGATCTTCATGATAGAGAGTCTCCTATGATATCACTTTCATATACTAGTGGGAATTTTTCATTATAGAACTTGCCTTGTATATTCCAATGATGGGCTTCCTCAAAATGCCCTAGGTCTTCACGAGTAAGCAAGTTGGATGCACATCCACTTAGTTTCTTTTGTTGAGCTTTCATATACTTATAGCTCTAGTGCATCCGTTGCATGGCAATCCCCACTCACTCACATTGATATCTATTAATGGGCATCTCCATAGACCGTTGATACGCCTAGTTGATGTGAGACTATCTTCTCCTTTTTTGTCTTCTCCACAACCACCATTCTATTCCACATATAGTGCTATGTCCATGGCTCACGCTCATGTATTGCGTGAAGATTGAAAAAGTTTGAGAACATCAAAAGTATGAAACAATTCCTTGGCTTGTCATCGGGGTTGTGCATGATTTAAATATTTTATGTGATGAAGATAGAGCATAGCCAGACTATATGATTTTGTAGGGATAACTTTCTTTGGCCATGTTATTTTGAGAAGACATAATTTCTTAGTTAGTATGCTTGAAGTATTATTATTTTTATGTAAATATTAGACTTTTGTCTTCAATCTTTCGGATCTGAATATTCATACCACAAATAAGAGAATTACATTGAAAATTATGCTAAGTAGCATTCCACATCAAAAATTCTGTTTTTATCATTTACCTACTCGAGGACAAGCAGGAATTAAGCTTGGGGATGCTTGATATGTCTCCAACGTATCTATAATTTTTCATGGTTCCATGCTATATTATATTCTGTTTGGGATGTTTAATGGGCTTTACTATACACTTTTATATTATTTTTGGGACTAACCTATTAGCCGGAGGCCCAGCCCAAATTGCTGTTTTTTTTGCCTATTTCAGTGTTTCGCAGAAAAGGAATATGAAACGAAGTCCAAAGGAATGAAACCTTCGGGAACGTGATTTTCTCAAAAAACGTGATCCAAGAGACTTGGAGTGGGCGTCAAGAAAAATTCGAGGAGGCCACGAGGCAGGGGGGCGCACCCTCCACCCTCGTGGGCCCCTCGTTGCTCCACCGACCTACTTCTTCCTCCTATATAAGTCCACGTACCCCGCAAACATCCAGTAGCACCACGAAAACCTAATTCCACCACCGCAACCTTCTGTACCCGAGAGATCCCATCTTGGGGCCTTTTACGGAGCTCCGCCGGAGAGGGCATTGATCACGGAGGGCCTCTACATCAACTCCATGGCCCCTCCGATGATGTGTGAGTAGTTTACTTCAGACCTTCAGGTCCATAGTTATTAGCTAGATGGCTTCTTCTCTCTCTTTGGATCTCAATGCAAAGTTCTCCTCGATCTTCTTCGAGATCTATTCGATGTAATCTTCTTTTGCGGTGTGTTTGTCGAGATCCGATGAATTGTGGGTTTATGATCAAGTTTATCTATGAACAGTATGTGAATATCCTCTGAATTCTTTTATGTATGATTGGTTATCTTTGCAAGTCTCTTCAAATTATCAGTTTGGTTTGGCCTACTAGATTGATCTTTCTTGCAATGGGAGAAGTATTTAGCTTTGGGTTCAATCTTGCGGTGTTCTTTCCCAGTGATAGCAGGGGCAACAAGGCATGTATTGTATTGTTGCCATCGACGATAAAAAGATGGGGTTTATATCATATTGCATGAGTTTATCCCTCTACATCATGCCATCTTACTTAAAGCATTACTCTGTTCTTATGAACTTAATACTCTAGATGCATGCTGGATAGCGGTCGATGTGTGGAGTAATAGTAGTAGATGCAGAATCGTTTCGGTCTACTTGTCACGGATGTGATGCCTATATACATGACCATACCTAGATATTCTCATAACTATGCTCAATTATATCAATTGCTCGACAGTAATTCATTTACCCACCATAATACTTATGCTCTTGAGAGAACCCACTATTGAAACCTATGGCCCCAGGGTCTATCTTCCATCATATTAATCTTCCAACACTTAGCTATTTCTATTGTCGTTTATTTTACTTTGCATCTTTATTTCTCTTTATCATAAAAATACTAAAAATATTATCTTATCATATCTATCAGATCTCACTCTCGTAAGTGATCGTGAAGGGACTGACAACCCCTTTATCGCGTTGGTTGCGAGGTTCTTATTTGTTTCTGTAGGTGCTTGGGACTCGAGCGTGATCTCCTACTGGATTGATACCTTGGTTCTCAAAAACTAAGGGAAATACTTATGCTACTTTACTGCATCACCCTTTCCTCTTCAAGGGAATACCGACGCAGTGCTCAAGAGGTAGCACGCGGCTCCTGGAAGCCCCCAGCCCCCTCGTCTTGATGCTGGTCGTCATTCCTTCTAGGTCGTGGCGGTAGTGGAGGAAGGCCAGTGTTGCCTTCAGGACGATCCTCACAAGGCTGGTCCCTCCAGGCGCCCTCGCGAGGCTGATCCTGCCAGCGGTCCTCACGAGGCCGGTCACGCCACTCCTGGCACGGGCCACGATCGTCCCAGCGTCCTCCACCACGTCCTCCTCCTCGGCCGTAGCCCCGGTCGTTGCGCTCGGGGCGTCGACCGAAGCGTCCTTCTCAAATGGCTCTGAGCTCTTGACAGTCACTGGTGTGGTGGGTATGCAGGTTATGGAAGGCGCAGAACGGTCGGCTGCTCTTGGATGACTCGGGCTGGTCTCTGTCGCGCTTGGTGTCCAGTTCCGCCGTGAGCATGGCTGTTCCCTTGCGCTTCACGTCCCTGGCCTTGGCTTTCTTCTCCTCTGGGTCCGCAGCCGGGAGCTTGAGGAGGGAGAGGCACCCCTCTCAACTTTGGTGCACTTGGTCGCCAGGTCAAACAACTCTAGAGACGTGCACAACTCCTCGTGGATGGCGAGCTCCTCCTTCATCTTGACATCACGGACACCATCAGAGAACGCGGAGATGATGGCCTCGTTCGTCACCTTGGGGAACTTGAGACGAACATTGTTGAAGCGTTGGATGTACTTCTGGAGGGTCTCTCCTGGTTGTTGCTTGACGCGACGCAGGTCACCCGCGGCCGGGGGGCAGTTGCGAGTGCCCTAGAAGTTGGCGACGAAGCGGTCGCGCATCTCGTCCTAGGAGGAGATCGAGCCTGGAGGCAGGTTCAGGAGCCAGGAACAGGAGCCATCCTTGAGGGCCATGGGAAACCAGTTCGCCATGACTTTCTCGTCGCCGTTGGCCGCCTCAATGCTCAGCTCGTAGAGCTGCAGGAACTCCATGGGGTCAGGGGTGCCGTCGTAGCGAGGCGGCAGATCTGGCTTGAACTTGCCCGGCCAGGCGACGCTACACAGCTCGCGAGTGATGGCGCAGCAGCCGGCCGTGGTCACCGGGGCCCGCCTTGGAGGTGGAACTTGGTCTTGGCGCCCGCGCATCGCTACGGCATGCGGCGCGGGGCCTTGTCGCAACAAACGATCCTGGCGCGGTGGTGCGAGGAGTGGCGGAGCATTCTCTTGCGGTCGAGGGACTTCTTGACAGCTTCTTTCTTCACGCGCGGGCGCCGTACATGGTGGGTCACGCCATGGAGCCGCGTGCCTTGGCGCTAGGGTGCCGTCTTAGTGCAGAGGTGGTGGAGGTGCTTCATGAGCTACGTCGCCCGTGGCTGGCGGAGGGTGAGGCAGAGAGTGGGACGGCGCAGGGGAGCCCCCTGCGGCGCGGACAAGCTCGGCGATGCGGTCAAGCTAGTCCTTGTAGAGCTCGTCGACTGGGCGGTAGCGTAGGAGCTCGTGCGCCATGAGGAGGGCGGCCCGTGCGTCCGTGGGAACGCGACGAGCGTGAGACGACGAACTAGCAGGAGTTAGTGGTGGAGTGGCGGTGCGGCCGTCCTGTCGCACTAAGGGGTGCATCGAGGATGCTTGCTGCTTGTTCCCCACCGGGCCGGTGGCGGCGTTGGCGGCAGGCGACGAAGAGCGACGGGGTGGCCCACCGACAAGGGTCGTCTGAGCAACGCGGGTGGCGAGGGCAGCCGGGCACTCGGCGCGGGCGCGGCGTGCGTCTGCCATGGGGACGATGAAGCGATGTGACACGGAGCAACGAAAGGGAAGCTTCGGCGCACCCCTACCTGGCGCGCCAAATGTCGGATCATGGGTTTCGGCAAAACCCTTAAGGTTCGAACACCGGGGTGCGCGTGAAGATTCCCCCCCTACCGTTGCACGTCCTAGCTTAGGTAAGATCTTATGAACTAACTCGACGAACTCGCAACACAAAGGACACAAGATTTATACTGGTTTGGGCCACCGTTGTGGTGTAATCCCCTACTCCAGTGTGGTGGTGGTGGATTGCCTCTTGGGCTGAGGATGAACATCACAGGGGAAGAACAACCTCCTGAGGAGAGGTGTTCTTGTGCTCGGTGAACTTGTGGTTGTTCTGGTCTCTCTTGATCTTACCCCCTTAGCTATGGTGGTGGCTCGTCCTATTTATAGAGGCCCTGTTACTCTCCCCAAATATTGAGCGGGAAGGGAGCCAACAACGGCCAATTTGAAAGGGGACAGCTAGTACAGCTTATCCTGACAAAAGTGGTCTTCGCCTGCAAAAGGCTCTGGTGGTGACGCCGTCTTGGGCTCCACGGTGACCTCCGTCTTGCCTTCCTACTGGTCTTGGTCTCATTGCGTCGATATGGAAACCTTTGCTTCATGCCTCGGTACTCCGTGACTGCACTTGCCCCCTTAGCACCAAAGAGGAAACGAGGACGCTGTGCGCGCTGGCGGCCGCCTGGTCTCGATCGTCATGGCTCATGTCACTAGAACCTCGCGAGGTTTGCCTGGCCTTGAACTCTTCGCCCCTCGCGAGCCAGCCTGGTGAGGCCGCTCCTGAGGAGGTCTTGTGTCGTCCGCCTCGCGAGGCTTGGCCCCTCGCGAGGGTCTTGAATGCGTTATTGATGAAGATGGGCCGTACAGGCCTGCTAGCAACGCCACGCCGTGGGCCGCAGGCAGGCAAGTCTGGGGACCCCCGTTCCCAGAACGCCGACAACGGTGGCCCGAACCAGTATAAATCTTATGTCTTGTGTGTTGTGAGTTCGTGTGCCTAGCCTAGAAATCGCGAAGTGTGTGAGGGCGTGATCGGTGAGGGAGAGATCTTCGCACGCACCCCAGTTTTTGAACCTCAAGGGTTTTGTCGGAACCCGAAATCAGACATCTATGTCAGCACAAAATTAATATGGAACCTGATGCTAAACCTGTTGTTGATCACCAACGTCAGTTAAATCCAAAGATGAAAGAAGTGGTAAGAACGGAAATATTAAAACTTCTGGAAGTAGGTATAATCTATCCCATAGCTGATAGTAGATGGGTAAGCCATGTTCATTGTGTTCCTAAGAAAGGAGGTATTACTATTGTTCCTAATGATAATAATGAACTTATTCCACAAAGAATTGTTACAGGCTATAGAATGGTAATTGATTTTAGAAAATTAAACAAAGCAACTAGAGAAGATCATTACCCTTTGCCTTTTATTGATCAAATGCTTGAAAGATTATCTAAGCACACACACTTTTGCTTCCTTGATGGATATTCTGGCTTTTCACAAATACATGTTCCTCAGCCTGATCAAGAAAAGACCACTTGCACTTGTCCCTTTGGAACCTATGCTTATAGACGTATGCCTTTTGGTTTATGTAATGCACCTGCTACCTTTCAAAGATGTATGACTGCTATATTCTCTGACTTTCATGAAAAGTTTGTCGAGGTTTTCATGGATGAATTTTCTGTTTATGGGAAGTCTTTTGATGATTGTTTAAGTAATCTTGATCGAGTTTTGCAGAGATGTGAACAAACAAATCTTGTCTTGAATTGGGAGAAGTGCCACTTTATGGTTAATGAAGGCATTGTCTTGCGTCATAAAATTTCTGAAAGAGGTATTAAAGTGGATCAAGCTAAGGTTGATGCAATTGAGAATATGCCATGTCCTAAAAATATAAAAGGTATTCGTAGTTTCTTAGAATGCTGGTTTCTATAGGAGATTTATCAAAGACTTTTCAAAAATTTCTAGGCCTCTTACTAGTCTCATGCAGAAGGATATTCCTTTTGTTTTTGATGATGATTGTTTAGAAGCCTTTGAAACACTTAAGAAAGCCTTAATTACTGCACCTATTGTTCAACCGCCTGATTGGAACTTGCCTTTTGAAATTATGTGTGATGCTAGTGATTATGTTGTTGGTGCTGTTCTAGGACAAAGACTTGATAAGAAACCTAATGTTATTCATCATGCTAGTAAAACTCTAGACAGTGCTCAAAGAAATTATGCTACTACTGAAAAAGAATTCTTAGTAGTGGTGTTTGCTTGTGACAAGTTTAGACCTTATATTGTTGATTCCAAAGTAATTGTTCACATAGACCATCCTGCTATTAAATATCTTATGGAAAAAAAGATGCTAAACCTAGACTTATTCGTTGGGTTCTCTTGTTACAAGAACTAGATGAATGCCCCGCGCGTTGCTGCGGGAGTTTGTATGAAATAAAAAGTGGTCTGAACTAATCAACCAAGCTAATGGCTTTACAATTTTTCCTAGAAGGATAATTTGTTTATCAATATTTTGAAAATAAATAAATAAATTTGCATCTCTATGTATATGTGCAGAATTGGATGAAAACAAAAAAAAATATGCATGTATGAGCCACTTTCTTTCATAGTGTTAGTACTGGAGTATGATACGCATGCATGCATCAGTTTTTAATTTAAAACACTCTTTACGCATCATTTACTATATGCACTGCATGCATGCGTTGGTGGCTCTTAATGGGTAGATCCAATGGCTAATGTAGTTCGATCGAGTATATCCAACGGCTAAACTAATTTAGGTGATGTGGCTCAAGGAGAAGCAAGATAATTCCTAGTAGTGGGGGCTAGCTATTTAGATATAGTAGATATGATTTACATATCATTGATAAAAAAGGAGCTGAGAACCCAGTAGCTGATAATTTATCTAGGCTTGAAAATGTGCTTGATGACCCACTGCCTATTGATGATAGTTTTCCTGATGAGCAGTTAGTTGCAATAAATATTTCTCATGGTACTCATTGGTATGCTGATTATGCCAATTACATTGTTGCTAAATATTTACCACCTAGCTTTACATACCAACAAAAGAAAAAAATTCTTCTATGATTTAAGACATTACTTTTGGGATGACCCACATCTTTATAAAGAAGGAGTAGATGGTATTATTAGATATTGTGTACCTGAGCATGAACAGGGACAAATCCTATGGAAATGTCACTCCGAGGCTTATGGAGGGCATCATGCTAGAGATAGAACTGCTCACAAGGTTTTGCAATCTGGATTATATTGGCCTACTCTCTTCAAGGATGCCCGTAAGTTCGTCTTATCTTGGGATGAATGTCAAAGAATAGGTAATAGTGCTAAGCGTCAAGGAATGCCTATGAATTATTCACTTGCTGTTGAACCATTTGATGTTTGGGGATTTGAATACATGGGACCTTTTCCTTCCTCTAATGGGTATACTCATATTTTGGTTGCTGTTGATTATGTTACTAAATGGGTAGAAGCTATTCCAACTAGTAGTGCTGATCACAAGACCTTTATTAAAATGCTTAAGGAGGTTATTTTCCCAAGGTTTGGAGTCCCTAGATATTTAATGATTGATGGTGGTTCATACTTTATTCATGGCGATTTCAGTAAAATGCTTGCCAAGTATGATGTTAACCATAGAATTGCGTCACCATATCATCCTCAGTCTAGTGGTCAAGTTGAACTTAGCAATAGAGAAATAAAATTAATTTTGCAAAAGACTGTCAATAGGTCCAGGAAGAATTGTTCTAAGAAATTAGATGATGCACTTTGGGCTTATAGAACAACATATAAAAATCCTATGGGTATGTCTCCTTATAAAATGGTTTATGGAAAAGCCTGTCATTTGCCTCTTGAGTTAGAACATAATGCATATTGGGCAATCAAAGAGCTCAACTATGATTTCAAACATTCTGGTGAAAAGAGGTTATTTGATATTAGCTCATTAGATGAATGGAGAACCCAAGCTTATGAAAATGCAAAATTATTTAAAGAAAAAGTTAAAAGATGGCATGACAAAATAATTCAAAAGCCTGAGTTTAAAGTCGGAGAATATGTTCTTTTGTACAACTCTTGTTTCAGATTCTTTACAGGAAAACTCCTCTCAAAATGGGAAGGCCCATACGTCATCGAGGAGGTTTACCGGTCCGGAGCCATCAAAATAAATAATTCCGAAGGTACTAACTCGAAGGTTGTCAATGGGCAACGAATAAAGCATTATATCTCAGGTAAGCCTATTAATGTTGAAAGTAACATTATCCAAACTATGACATCGGAAGAACACATAAAAGAGTCCTTCCAGAACACTCTAGAATCGTGAAAATAAGGTGGTATGTGATACGGTAAGTAAACGGACTCCGAAAAATCCGTAAAAATATTTTTATCAGTTTTGGAATATTTAAGAATTTTTGGAATAAAGAAACTTTCAGGAAGCGTCCCCTGGTGGGCACAAGACACCAGGGACCTGGCGCGCCCGGGTGGGTTGTGCCCACCTGGGACACCTTCTGTACTCTATTTTTCTACTATATGCTTGTCCTCCAAGATAAAAAATCTATATATGCTTCCCGAACCTGTTGATCACCGTATCGCGGAGAAATCCCCTATTCTCTTTTCTTGCTGTTTTTTGATAGATTCAACTAGTCCAACGTCATGTCTTCCTCACCCTTCAACAACGGAGAAGGAGACATAAGGTCGGTCCAGGAAGATCTAAGAAGGGATGAAGCTGAAGAGGTTTCTATGGAGGAAGAAGAGGGAAGTCCCTTTGGGATTCACCCTCCGGCCTCCGAGAGGGGTACACTGGATGGCATCTCTACTCACCCTGATCCTCATTAAGCCATGGGATCACCGAACAATCAAGCAAGCCTGGAAGTGCAAGAAGAGATCCCATCGAGGAGGCCCTTACACAGGTTACATCATAATAATTTTCATAATTTGATTCACAATTATGGGTTAGAGAACACTCCTGGTAGGCACATGTCGTCCAACTGGGACATATCCCGACCAAGAGAAAACAGTGTAGGAACAAAACCGTGGGGCCCTAAGAATAAACATATAATGGCTGAGGTGAAGAAAAACAGTGAATTAATTCATCAGGCCCTTCGAGAGATTCAAGGTTTGAGGGATCTACTCATGGTTATATTGGAGAATACTGCTTTATCACCACCATCACCTTCTTCACCACCAAAAGAAAATCGAGTATCGGGTATGGGCACTCCCCTTGGCTTCCACCAAGCTGGAGGAGGTGCCCCGATATCGTATCACCCCACTATCTTTTTGCTTTTACTTATTTTAGTTCGATCCTTTTTCTTTAGATGAATAAAATTTTAGTTTGATCCTTTCTTCTTTGTAAGTTTGCCTAGTATTCTATCCTTGTAATTGTGTGCAAGTTATATAATAAAGTTTAGTATGAGTTTTTGCTTTCTTTACTTTCATGTTGCAAATAAAAGAAAATAAATAAGAAAGGAAACAAATGAAAGAAAGGAATTAAATAAATAAAATATTATATACTAATCCTATGGTAGGTGATGGCACCACATAAGGAAAAGTATAAGTAGAAAATTTTATTAGAGATCGACAAACATAGAATTAGTCAATGATGCAACTCATGAAAGAATTAATAAGGGAAGAGAAGATTCACATATAAATATACTATCCTAGAAATCTTTTGTGATTATGAGCCCTCATCAAAATATTATATGCCAAAATTGTTTACATTGGACAAGGAAGACAACTTAATGATTTATGTTTGTTCATAATTGATACGTCTCCAACATATCTATAATTTTTGATTGCTCCATGCTATATTATCTACTATTTTGGACATTATTGGGCTTTATTATCCACTTTTATATTATTTTTGGGACTAACCTATTAACCGGAGGCTCAGCCCAGAATTGTTGTTTTTGCCTGTTTTAGGGTTTCGAAGAAAAGGAATATCAAACGGAGTCCAAACGGAATGAAACCTTCAGGAACGTGATTTTCTCACCGAATACAACTCAGGAGACTTGGACCCTACGTCAAGGCACGTAATAGGAGGCCACGAGGTAGGCTCGTGCCCTACCCCCCAGGCACGCCCCCACCCTCGTGGGCCCCCTTTTGCTCCACCGACCTACTTCTTCCTCCTATATATATCCACGTACCCCCAAACGATCAGATACGGAGCCAAAAACCTAATTCCACCGCCGCAACTTTCTGTATCCACGAGATCCCATCTTGGGGCCTGTTCCGGAGCTCCGCCGGAGGGGGCATCAATCACGAAGGGCTTCTACATCATCATCCAAGCCTCTCCGATGAAGCATGAGTAGTTTACTTCAGACCTACGGGTCCATAGTTAGTAGCTAGATGGCTTCTTCTCTCTTTTTGGATCTCAATACAATGTTGTCCCCCTCTCTCGTGGAGATCTATTCGATGTAATCTTCTTTTTGCGGTGTGTTTGTTGAGACCGATGAATTGTGGGTTTATGATCAAGTCTATCTATGAATAATATTTGAATCTTCTCTTAATTCTTTTATGTATGATTGGTTATCTTTGCAAGTCTCTTCGAATTATTAGTTTGGTTTGGCCTACTAGATTGGTTGTTCTTGCCATGGGAGAAGTGCTTAGCTTTGGGTTCGATCTTGTGGTGTCCTTTCCCAGTGACAGAAGGGGCAGCAAGGCACGTATTGTATCGTTGCCATCGAGGATAACAAGATGGGTTTTTATCATATTGCATGAAACTATCCCTCTACATCATGTCATCTTGCTTAAGGCGTTACTCTATTTTTAACTTAATACTCTAGATGCATGCTGGATAGCGGTCGATGAGTGGAGTAATAGTAGTAGATGCAGGCAGGAGTCGGTCTACTTGTCTCGGACGTGATGCCTATATACATGATCATACCTAGATATTCTCATAACTATGCTCAATTCTGTCAATTGCTCAACAGTAATTTGTTCACCCACCGTAGAATACTTATGCTCTTGAGAGAAGCCACTAGTGAAACCTATGGCCCCCGGGTCTCTTTCTCATCATATCAATCTCCATCACTTTATTATTGCTTTGCTTTTACTTTGCTTTTACTTTTTACTTTGCATCTCTATACCAAAATACAAAATATTATTTATCATCTCTATCAGATCTCACTTTCGTAAGTGACCGTGAAGGGATTGACAACCCCTAAGCGCGTTGGTTGCGTTGAGCTATTGTTTTTGTGTAGGTACGAGGGACTCGAGCGTAGCCTCCTACTGGATTGATACCTTGGTTCTCAAAAACTGAGGGAAATACTTACGCTACTTTGTTGCATCATCCCTTCCTCTTCGGGGAAATCCAACGTAGTGCTCAAGAGGTAGCAAGAAGAATTTCTGGCGCCGTTGCCGGGGAGTCTGCACAAAAGTCAACATGCCAAGTACCCATCACAATCCCTATCTCCCGCATTACATTATTTGCCATTTGCCTCTCATTTTCCTTCCCCCCCCCAATTCACCCTTGCCGTTTTATTCGCCCTCTCTCTCTCTCTATCCTCCCTCTCCCTCTCTATTTGCCTCTTTTGCCTGTTTGTTTGCTTGTGTGTTAGTTTGCTTGCTTGTTGTTATGTCGAGTCCTTTACCTTCTACCTCTATGTCTGAAATTGGGGAAATTATTGTCGATATGGGCAGTAATAATATCATGAAAAATTCCGATGCTCCTGCTAAAGAACCTACCATCTTTCATACAAAAAAATTCCATGTTGGTAGTGGTAATATTATTGGAAAAGGAGTTATTCAAGATTTCTTTACTTGTGCCGGTGCTTTACCTTCTATGGGTAGTTCTATCCTTCACAGAACTAGTAGTCTTGTGGACGCTATTGCCATGCTTGTAGTTGAACTTGAAAGACAATTCATGCACATGCATCCTTCCATACAAAGGATTTTTCTAGAATTTTCTAATATTGAGCATTCTTCTGTTAAGCATGCCGCTACTATCTTTTTTGGCTCATGAGTTTAGATTCATAATAAAAGAAGCCAAAGAAATCTTTGCGCATTATAGGGTGGACGCTTGCCGTCCTCCCATAGAGGCTATCCACTTTGATCAAGAAGAAATAATGCGTTTTCAATCTTTAGACTATGTTGCTTTTAATGAAAATCTTAGAAAAAGGGTTCCTACCAATGTTTTAGTTGATAGAATTTCTGAACTTAATAATGATTTGGCTATTCGAAATAATGAACTAGGATATTCTCTTGAATATAGGCTCACAAAGTTCTGTCAAAAGAATGCTTATAATGATGAATTGGTTGTGCATTATGAAGGACCAAAGGAGGAACCTATACCTCCCAAGGTTGATCTTGGGGACTTTTGTCCCGTTAAATTTAGCCCTTTTGATTACTTTTGCTTGCCTCAAAGAAACCTTGCTGCCGAACGTAGAGAATATGAAATGAGTTTTAATAATCTATCTTACTATTATGGCAATACCTAGATCTATTCTTGCTTGTTATGCCTAGCTAGGGGCGTTAAACGATAGCGCTTGTTGGGAGGCAACCCAATTTTATTTTTATTCCTTGCTTTTTGCTCCTGTTTAGTAATAAATAAATTATTTATCCTCTGTTTTGGTTGTTTTTCTTGTATTTAATTAGTGTTTGTGCCAAGTAGAACCATTGGGAAGACTTGGGGAAAGTCTTGTTGAACTTGCTGTAAAAAACAGAAACTTTAGCGCTTACGAGAACTGCTTTCATTTTTATTTGAAGAGTGATATTTAGTTAATTCTTTTTGAAGATGATTAATAGATAAATTCCTCACGTCCAGAAATTTATTTTAGAATTTTTGGGGCTCCATATCTTGCGCTAGCTACAGATTACTACAGACTGTTCTGTTTTTGACAGATTCTGTTCTTCGTGTGTTGTTTGCTTTTTTTGATGAATCTATGGCTAGTAAAATAGTTTATAATCCATAGAGAAGTTGTAATACAGTACGTATAACACCCATATAAATAAAGAAAAAGTTCATTACAGTACCTTGAATTGGTCTTTTGTTTTCTTTCGCTAACGGAGCTCACAAGATTTTCTACTTTGAGTTTTGTGTTGTGAAGTTTTCAAGTTTTGGGTAAAGATTTGATGAATTATGGAAAAAGGAGTGGCAAGAGCCTAAGCTTGGGGATTCCCATGGCACCCCCAAGATAATCTAAGGACACCTAAGAGCCAAAGCTTGGGGATGCCCCGGAAGGCCTCCCCTCTTTCGTCTACTTTTATCGGTAACTTGACTTGGAGCTATATTTTTATTCACCACATGATATGTGTTTTGCTTGGAGCATCTTTTATGATTTGAGTCTTTTCTTGTTAGTTTACCACAATCATCCTTGCTGTACACACCTTTTTAGAGAGCCATACATAATTTGGAATTTGATAGAATGCTCTATGTGCTTCACTTATATCTTTTAAGTTATATAGTTTTACTCTAGTGCTTCACTTATATCTTTTGAGTTATATAATTTTGCTCTAGTGCTTCACTTATATCTTTTAGAGCACGGTGGTGGATTTTTTATAGAAACTATTGATCTCTCATGCTTCACTTAGATTATTCTGAGAATCTTAATAGCATGGTAATTTTCTTAATAATAATATGCTTGGTATTCAAGATTTGTAAAACTTTCTTTTGAGTGCATTGAATACTAAGAAGAAATTGATGCTTGATAATTGTATTGACATATGAGGATGGTGATATTAGAGTCATGCTAGTTGAGTAGTTTTGAATTTGAGAAATGCTTGTGTTAAAGTTTGTGATTCCCGTAGCATGCACGTATGGTGAACCGTTATGTGATGAAGTCGGAGCATGATTTATTTATTGATTGTCTTCCTTATGAGTGGCGGTCAGGGACGAGCGATGGTCTTTTCCTACTAATCTATCCCCCTAGGAGCATGCGCGTAATACTTTGCTTTGATAACTTCTAGATTTTTGCAAAAAGTATATGAGTTCTTTATGACTAATGTTGCGTCCATGGATTATACGCACTTTCCTTCCTTCCACCATTGCTAGCCTCTCCAATACCACGCACTTTTCGCCGGTATCATACACCCAGCAAATACCTTCCTCAAAACAGACACCATACCTACCTATCATGGCATTTCCATAGCCATTCCGAGATATATTGCCATGCAACTTTCCACCGTTCCGTTCATTATGACACACTCCATCATTGTCATATTGCTAGCATGATCATGTAGTTGACATCGTATTTGTGGCAAAGCCACCGTTCATAATTCTTTCATACATGTCACTCTTGATTCATTGCATATCCCGATACACCGCCGGAGGGATTCATATAGAGTATATCTTGTTCTAAGTATTGAGTTGTAATTGTTGAGTTGTAAGAAAAATAAAAAGTGTCATGATCATAATTTTTAGAGCATTGTCCCAAGTGAGGAAAGGATGATGGAGACTATGATTCCCCCACAAGTCGGGATGAGACTCCGGACGAAAAAAAAAGAGGCCATAAAAAATAGAAGGCCCAAAAAATGAGAGAAAAAGAGAGAAGGGACAATGTTACTATCCTTTTACCATGCTTGTGCTTCAAAGTAGCACCATGATCTTCATTGTAGAGAGTCTCTCATTCTATCACTTTCATATACTAGTGGGAATTTTTCATTATAGAACTTGGCTTGTATATTCCAATGATGGGCTTCCTCAAAATGCCCTAGGTCTTTGTGAGCAAGCGAGTTGGATGCACACCCACTTAGTTTCTTTTGTTGAGCTTTCATATACTTATAGCTCTAGTGCATCCGTTGCATGGCAATCCCTACTCACTCACATTGATATCTATTGATGGGCATCTCCATAGCCCGTTGATACGCCTAGTTGATGTGAGACTATCTTCCCCTCTTTTTGTCTTCTCCACAACCACCATTCCATTCCACATATAGTGCTATATCCATGGCTCACGCTCATGTATTGCGTGAAGATCGAAAAAGTTTTTAAAATGTCAAAAGTATGAAACAATTGCTTGGCTTGTCATCGGGGTTGTGCATGATTTAAATACTTTGTGTGGTGAAGATAGAGCATAGCCAGACTATATGATTTTGTAGGGATAGCTTTATTTGGCCATGTTATTTTGAGAAGACATAATTGCTTTGTTAGTATGCTTGAAGTATTATTATTTTTATGTCAACATGAACTTTTGTCTTGAATCTTTTGAATCTGCATATTCATACCACAATCAAGAAGATTTACATTGAAATTATGCCAAGTAGCACTCCGCATCAAAAATTCTGTCTTTATCATTTACCTACTCGAGGACGAGCATGAATTAAGCTTGGGGATGCTTGATACGTTCCAACGTATCTATAATTTTTGATTACTCCATGCTATATTATCTACTGTTGTGGACATTATTGGGCTTTATTATCCACTTTTATATTATTTTTGGGACTAACCTATTAACCGGAGGCCCGGCCCAGAATTGATGTTTTTGCCTATTTTAGGGTTTCGAAGAAAAGGAATATCAAACAGAGTCCAAACGGAATGAAACCTTCGGGAACGTGATTTTCTCACCGAATACAACTCAGGAGACTTGGACCCTACGTCAAGGCACGTAACAGGAGGCCACGAGGTAGGGGGCGCGCCCTACCCCCCCCCCCCAGGGGCGCCCCCACCCTCGTGGGCCCCCTGTTGCTCCACCGACGTACTTCTTCCTCCTATATATATCCACGTACCCCCAAATGATCAGATAAGGAGCCAAAAAACTAATTCCACCGCCGCAACTTTATGTATCCATGAGATCCCATCTTGGGGCCTGTTCCAGAGCTCCGCCGGAGGGGGCATCGATCATGGAGGGCTTCTACATCACCATCCAAGCCTCTCCGATGAAGTGTGAGTAGTTTACTCAGACCTACGGGTCCATAGTTAGTAGCTAGATAGCTTCTTCTCTCTTTTTGGATCTCAATACAATGTTCTCCCCCTCTCTTGTGGAGATCTATTCGATGTAATCTTCTTTTTGCGGTGTGTTTGTTGAGACCGATGAATTTTGGGTTTATGATCAAGTCTATCTATGAATAATATTTGAATCTTCTCTGAATTCTTTTATGTATGATTGGTTATCTTTGCAACTCCCTTCGAATTATCAGTTTGGTTTGGCCTACTAGATTGGTTGTTCTTGCCATGGGAGAAGTGCTTAGCTTTGGGTTCGATCTTGCGGTGTCCTTTCCCAGTGATAGAAGGGGCAGCAAGGCACGTATTGTATCGTTGCCATCGAGGATAACAAGATGGGGTTTTCTTCATATTGCATGAGTCTATCCCTCTACATCATGTCATCTTGCTTAAGGCGTTACTCTGTTTTTAACTTAATACTCTAGATGCATGCTGGATAGCGGTCGATGAGTGGAGTAATAGTAGTAGATGCAGGCAGGAGTCGGTCTACTTTTCTCGGATGTGATTCCTATATACATGATCATACCTAGATATTCTCATAACTATGCTCAATTCTATCAATTGCTCAACTGTAATTTGTTCACCCACCGTAGAATACTTATGCTCTTGAGAGAAGCCACTAGTGAAACCTATGGCCCCGGGGTCTCTTTCTCATCATATCAATCTTCATCACTTTATTATTGATTTGCTTTTACGTTGCTTTTACTTTTTACTTTGCATGTCTATACAAAAAAATACCGAAAATATTATTTATCATCTCTATCAGATCTCACTTTCGTAAGTGACCGTGAAGGGATTGACAACCCCTAAGCGCGTTGGTTGCGTTGAGCTATTGTTTTTGTGTAGGTACGAGGGACTTGTGCATGGCCTCCTACTGGATTGATACCTTGGTTCTCAAAAACTGAGGGAAATACTTACGCTACTTTGCTGCATCATCCTCTCCTCTTTGGGGAAATCCAACGCAGTGCTCAAGAGGTAGCAATATTCACATAGAAGTCATATTGTCATAGATTCTTCAACATGTGGTGCTTGCCCCCTATCTTTGCTAGCCAAAAATTCCGCACTAAGTAGAGATACTACCTGTGCATCCAAAAACCCTTAAACCCAAATCTTATTTTCAAGTGTCCACCATAACTACCTAGGGCTTGAGCAAGATCCCTCAAGTAAGCTGTCATCGGTGCAAAAAGGCAATAAAAATCGCTTCTAAAAGTGTGAGATCGTTTAGTGTAAGAGAAAATTGAGTGTTGCACGAACTTGTGATGGTGAAGAGTAAAAGCGAATGAATGCATAATAAAGGTCGCTATCACAAGGGGCAATGTAACGTGACGTTCTTTTGCACTAAGGGATTGAGCATACAAACAAATAAGCGCATGGCAACCTCTGCTTCCCTCTGCGAAGGGCCTATCTTTTACTTTGATGTATTTACATGTATACAAGAGTCAAAGTTTCTCTCTCTATTCCTTTTATTTTTCTCCTTTGGCAAGCATCATGTGGTGAGAAAAGATCTAGGAACATATGTCTAGTTGAATATGGGTGGCATGAGTTATTATTGTTGACGTCACCCTTGAGGTGAGTATGTTGGGAGGCAAAACCATAAGCCCCTATCTTTCTATGTGTCTAGTTGAAATGTTTTGCTCATGGGTATGCGGTGAGTGTTAGCAATCATAGAAGACTATATGATGGTTGAGTATGTGGACTTGCCTAAAGGCTCCTACACGCGACTCTTCCCGAAAAGATGATGAATTATAGTTGCAAAGTTGACTGAGAACATAGTTTGTTGGTTTCTAATAGAGTTTTTGCTTTATACTTCGATTATGTGATGAACTATTACTTATTCATGAGAAGCATATGATTAAAGTTCTATGATAAAAGTCTCGTGTTTAATTTTTCTATTGTTATAATAATCAACATGATGCTTCTATATCTGTATTTTGTTTTTATCGACACCTCTCTCTCAAAGCATGTGGACATGTTTTTCGATTTCGGTTTTCGCTTGAGGACAAGCGAGGTCTAAGCTTGCGCGAGTTGCTACGTCCATTTTGCATCATATTTCCTTACTCTTATTTACAATGTTTTTATCCATAATAATGCATTTTGGAGTAATTCTAATGCCTTTTCACTCATAATTTGCAAGGTACACACCAAGAGGGAGAATTCTGGCAGCTGGAAATCTGGACATGGAAAAGCTACGTGAGGCCACCTATTCTACACAACTCCAAACAATCTGAAACTTCACGGAGATTTTTTATGGATTATTTAAGAATTATTGGAGCAAATAACTACCAGAGGGGGCCCACCAGGTGGGCACAACCAACCTGGGCGCGCCAGGGAGCCCAGGCGCGCCCTGGTGGGTTGTGCCCTCATCGGCCCACCTTCGGTGCCCATCTTTTGGTATATAAGTCATTTTGACCTAGAAGAAAATAAGGGGAGGACTTTCGGGACGAAGCGTCGTCGCCTTGAGGCGGAACTTGGGCAGGAGCACTTTTGCCCTCTGGCGGAGCGATTCCGCCAGGGGAACTTCCCTCCTAGAGGGGGAAAATGATCGTCATCATCATCACCAGCAACTCTCCCATCTTAGGGAGGGCAATCTCCATCCACATCTTCAACAACACCATCTCCTCTCAAACCCTAGTTCATCTCTTGTGTTCAACCTTGTTACGGAACTATAGATTGGTACTTGTGGGTGACTAGTAGTGTTGATTACATCTTGTAGTTGATTACTATATGGTTTATTTGATGGAATATTATATGTTCAGATCCAATATGCTATTTAATACCCCTCTGATCATGAGCATGTTTATCATTTGTGAGTAATTGCCTTTTTTCTTGAGGTCACGGGAGAAATCATGTTGCAAGTAATCATGTGAATTTGATATGTGTTCGATATTTTGATAGTATGTATGTTGTGATTCCCTTAGTGGTGTCATGTGAACGTCGACTACATGACACTTCACCATATTTGGGCCTAAGGGAATGTATTGTGGAGTAGCAATTATATGATGGGTTGTGAGAGTGACAGAAGCTTAAACCCCAGTTTATGCGCTATTCCGTAAAGGACCAATTGGATCCAAAAGTTTAATGATATGGTTAGAATTTGTTCTTAATACTTTTCTCATAGTTGCGGATGCTTGCAGGAGGGTTAATCATAAGTAGGAGGTTTGTTCAAGTAAGAACATCACCTAAGCACCGGTCCACCCACATATCAAATTATCAAAGTAGCGAACACTAATCGAACCAACATGATGAAAGTGACTAGATGAAATTCCCGTGTACCCTCAAGAACGCTTTGCTTATCATAAGAGACCATTTTGGCATGTCCTTTGCCTCAAAAGGATTGGGCTACCTTGCTGCACTTTTGTTACTACTATAGTTACTTTCTCGTTACAAATTATCTTGCTATCAAACTACTCTGCTACTTACAATTTCAGCACTTGCAGACATTACCTTACTGAAAACTACTTGTCATTCCTTCTGCTCCTCGTTGGGTTTGACACTCTTACTTACCGAAAAGAGCTACAATTGATCCCCTATACTTGTGGGACATCACACGTCGGGTTGCGAGTATTTGTTATTTGTGTGCAGGTGCTTTTTACGTAGTGTTGCTTGGTTCTCCTACTCATTCGATAACCTTGGTCTCATCACTGAGAGAAATACCTATCGTCATTGTGTTACATCACCCCTTCCTCTTTGGGGAAATACCGATGTAGTTCTAGGAGACATCAAAAGGAATTTCTGGCGCCATTGCCGGGGAGACATCATCAACATCTACCAGGTTCCTAATCACAAATCTCATCTCCTCGCAATTTACATTATTTGCCTTTTGCCTCTCATTTTCCTCTCCCCACTTCACAAAAATTTGCCATTTTATTCACCCTCTTTTTCGTTCGTCGTTTTCTTGTCAGATCTACCCTTTACATGCAATCATGGGTGATTTTGGTATGACAAATATACCCAATGTCAGACCTACCCTTTGCCTAACTCCTAAGATTGGACGTACGGGCAATTTGGATGTTAAAACTTTTATCTTGGGGCAAGGGAATGTTATGGGAAAAGAACGTATCCAAGAATTTCAATTGTGTTGGAAATCTAAGTCTTGATGATGCACCTATACTTAGAAATACTTGATCTTACGCGGATGTTATTTCATCACTAGTTCTGAAACTTGAAAGTAAATTTATCCGTACTCATTCTACTTTGCAAAGATTGTTTTTTGAGCTTCCTGTTATAAATAATCCTAATGCTAAAAAGTTGGCCACTCTCGTTCTTATGAATGAATTTGACTACATAATACGGGAAGCTAGGGAAATCTTTGATTTTTATGGTATGAATCATGAAAAGCCCGTGATAGATGAAATTCTTTACAATAGTGATTATGAATTACGACATTTGCTTGGGGATAATCAAATCTTTGATGAGAATCTTAAGAAGGAAGTCCCTATTTTAAATGTAATCCAACAAGTTTTCAATAATGTTAATCAACAATACTCTTGGATTGTTGCCAGAAATCAAAGGGATTATGACTATAAGCAACTTAGTAGTGCTAAAGTTTCTATGGATAATAATTTTTATGTTGTTTTTACAAAACCCCATGACAAAAACACTTCTAAGGAAACTATGTACAAGCATGATAAAACATAGATCCTTGCTTTATGCCTAGCTAGGGGCATAAAGCAATAGCGCTTGTTGGGAGGCAATCCAATGAATAACATTTATTTTTGCTTTTTTCTTTTTATTGTTGAGTGTTAGCACAATTATGCTACTATTATGATTGTGTTTTTTGTGTTTTAATTAGTGTTTGTGCCAAGTAAAGCCTTTAGGATCTTCTTGGGTGATAGTTGTGTCGATCCTGCTGAAAAACAGTTACTTTTGAGCTCACAAAAGTAATTTTTGTTTTTAACAGAAGAGCAATAAAATACCAATTCTTTTTGCAGAAGATTAATATACAATTTTTTTTCAAGATCTACTAATATTCCAGAATTTTTGGATTTACAGAAGTATTCGAAATACCCAGATTTCTACACACTATTCTGTTTTTGACAGATTATGTTTTCTTTGCGTTGTGTGCTTGTTTTGATGATTCTATGGTTTTCTTTGAAGATTTTTTGCCATAGAAAAGTTGGAATACAGTAGATATAATGCAAGAATAAAATATGAATTGGTTTGCAACAGCACTTATAGTAGTGATTTGTTTTCTTATACTAACGGATCTCACAAAGGTTTTGTTGAGTTTTGTGTGATTGAAGTTTCAAGTTTTGGGTGATGTTACGATGGATGATGGAATAAGGAGTAAGAAGAGCCTAAGATTTGGGATTCCCATGGCATCCCAAGCTATTATCCAAAGAGAAGCAAGCAACTAAGCTTGGGGATGCCTCGAGTGGCATCCCCTCTTTCTTCTAACGACCATCGGTATTTTACTCGAAGCTATATTTTTATTCATCGCATACTATGAGTTTTTCTTGGAGCGTCTTGTATTATATGAGTCTTTACTTGTTTTGTTTTGTGTTTTAAGTCTTGAATACTTGCTGGACACACCTACTTGAGAGAGCCAAAATTATTCCATGACTTGTTAGAATTACTCTCTATGCTTCACTTAAATCTTTATGAGCTATGGAATTGCTCTAGTGCTTCACTTATATCTTTTTAGCACGGTGTGCTTTAGTATTTTTGAAGAAATGCTCCCTTCCTTCACTTAGATTTATTTGAGAGTCAGTAATTTTTTAATAAATTCTCTCTTGCTTCACTTAAATTAATTTTAGAGAAAGAAATATTATGCTCATGATCTTCACTTATATTTGTTTGAGCTTATCAAAAGCAACACATTAAAATTACTTCCAAAGTGATAGATATCCAAGAAGGATATAATAAAAACTTTCATGAAGATCATTGGACAAAATAAACTTGATTCCTTGTAATAGTTTTGAGATATGATGATGTGATATGTGAGTCATGTTTATGAGTAATTATGCTTTAGTAAGAATATTGGTGTTAAGCTTTGTGATTCACTATGAAAGCATGAAAGTCAATAGTTATGCAATGAAATTACATCCTATGTGTGGTGCATTATTCGGTGTTAATTATGACCAATGCTCGCTTATGAGATTATTCGTTTCTTGGTTGGTCGCTTCTCAATCTTTCGCTAGCCTTCATTTTGCACTAAGTATGATCAGTACTTGTGCATCCGAAATCCTTTAAACCAGTTTTGCCACATGAGTCCACCATACCTACCTATATGCACTATTCTTTTGTCGTTCTAAGCAAATTTGTATGTGTCATCTCTAATTTTCAAAATAAATTTCTATTTTGTGTGCTCGTACCGCTCATGAATCGATAGGGGGTGGCTAATATATTTTCGTGCTAGATATGTTATTCTCACGATGAGTGTTTATTCACTTGTCATTGCACGAGAGTAAGGCAAAGGTATTAGGGATGCCCAGTCCCGAAATGAAAAAATGAATTTACTTTATGTTGTCAAATAATAAATTCCTTGGAAAGTGTTGGTATGAAAGTATGGTTGAAAAAGGAATAAACTTTAATTTCTATTTGGGAACCGCCTATGATATATCTAGCATGGAAAGTATTGGGAACTTCTCGGTCATTCTCGTTGACAGGAAAAGCATGCCTCCCAAAATGTTTTTATCTTTATTTTTTGCTTCGAGCTCTGGCACCTCTACAAATCCCTACTTCCCTCCGCGAAGAGCCTTTCTTTTACTTTATGCAATTTTTATTTTTAATTTGAGTCTCCATCTTCTGTTATAAAGCGCCAACGAGGGGGCACTATGATCGTACTTGAGCATTGGGTGTAGCTAATATGCGAGTGCGTTTCATGAATGGATCAATGATTGAGCATGATGGGCTAGGGATAACTTATTTTAGCGTTGATATTTTGAAAGACATGGTTGCTTGTTGATATGCTTGAGTATTTAAGTCTCATGTCAAAACTAGACTATTGCTTTGAACCATATAAAAGTCCAAATGTCCATGCTATAAAGAAAAGAATATGTGATGACATGTTAGGCAGCATTCCACATCAACAATTCTATTTTTATCATTTACCTACTCAAGGACAAGTAGGAATTAAGCTTGGGGATGCTGATACGTCTCCGACGTATCTATAATTTTTGATTGTTCCATGCTGTTATATTATCATTCTTGGACGTTTTCCAATCATTTTATAGTCATTTATATCATTTTTAGGTACTAACCTATTGACATAGTGCCCAAGTACTAGTTGTTGTTTTTTGCATGTTTTACATAACAGGAAATCAATACCAAACGGAGTGCAAACACAGTGAAACTTTTTGTGGAATTTTCTTGGACCAAAATACATCCAATGGGCCGGAGAAACGCCTGGGGGTGCTCCGAGGGGAGCACAACCCACCAGGGCGCGCCTGGAGGCCCGGGCGCGCCCTGACGGGTTGTGCCCACCTCGGGTGCCCCCCCCCCCCCGAAGTGCCTCTTAACTCTATAAATACCGCAATATTCCAGAAACCCTAGGGGAGTCAACGAAAATCAGTTCCAGCCACTGCAAGTTCCAGAAACACCAAATCCAATCTAGACACCATCACAGAGGGGTTCATCATGTCCATTGGTGCCTCTCCGATGATGCGTGAGTAGTTCTTTGTAGACCTACGGGTCCGTAGTCAGTAGCTAGATGGCTTCCTCTCTCTCGTTTGATTCTCAATACAATGGTCTCTTGGAGATCGATATGATGTAACTCTTTTTGCGGTGTGTTTGTTGGGATCCGATGAACTTTGAGTTTATGACCAGATCTATCTTTTTATCCATGGAAGTTATTTGAGTCTTCTTCGATCTCTTATATGCATGATTGCTTATAGCCTCATATTTCTTCTCCGGTATTTGGGTTTTGTTTGGCCAACTTGATCTATTTATCTTTGTAACACCCACGATGCGGCTATATCTCCCGCGTGTCGGGGCACGACTTAGAGGCATAACCGCATGGTAGGCATGTCGCAAGAGGGGTAATCTTTACACATCCCATGTACTGAATAAGAAAGGGATAAAGAGTCGGCTTACAACCGCCACTTTACACAATACATAAATATATCATACATCAACCAAAATACAATCAAGGTCCGACTACGATACCAAAATGCTAGATCCCTGATCGCCCCAACTGGGCTCCACTACTGATCAACAGGAAAACGAAACAATACAACGATCAAGATCTTCATCGAGTTCCCACTTGAGCTGGGTTGCGTCACCTGCAGTGGTATCATTGGCACTTGCAACTATTTGGAAGTATCTATGAGTCACGGGGACTCAGCAATCTCACACCCTCGCGATCAAGACTATTTAAGCTTATGGGTAGGAAAGGGGTAGTGAGGTGGAGCTGCAACAAGCACTAGCATATATGGTGGCTAACTTACGCAAATGAGAGCGAGAAGAGAAGAAAAGCACGGTTGAGAAGCTAAAAGTGATCAAGAAGTGATCCTGAAGCTACTTATGTTCAAGCATAACACGAGACCGTGTTCTCTTCCCGGACTCCGCCAAAAAGAGACCATCACGGCAACACATGCGGTTGATTCATTTTAATTAAGTTAAGTGTCAAGTTCTCTACAACCGGATATTAACAAATTCCCATCTGCCCATAACCGCGGGCACGGCTTTCGAAAGTTCAAACCCTGCAGGGGTGTCCCAACTTAGCCCATCACAAGCTCTCACGGTTAACGAAGGATATTCCTTCTCCCAGGAAGACCTGATTAGACTCAGAATCCCGGTTACAACACATTTCGACAATGGTAAAACAAGACCAGCAAAGCCGCCCGAATGTGCCGACAAATCCCTATAGGAGCTGCACATATCTCATTCTCAGGGCACACTGGATTGTCCAAGATTCCGGTAGGCCAACCCAGAGTTGCCCCTGGTGGTCACCGGCGGCTGACAGGTTGGACCAACACTCAGAGGAGCACTGGCCTGGTGGTTTAAAATAAAGATGACCCTTGAGTCTGCAGAACCCAAGGGAAAAAGGCTTAGGTGGAAAATGGTAAAACCAAGGTTGGGCCTTGCTAGAGGAGTTTTATTCAAAGCGAGCTGTCAAGGGGTTCCCATAACACCCAACCGCGTAAGGAACACAAAATCAAGGAACATAACACCGGTATGACGGAAACTAGGGTGGCAAGAGTGGACCAAAACACCAGGCATAAGGCCAAGTCTTCCACCCTTTACCAAGTATATAGATGCATTAAAGTAAATAAGAGATAATAATGATATCCCAACAATATCCATGTTCCAACAAGGAACAAACTTCATCTTCACCTGCAACTAGCAATGCTATAAGAGGGGTTGAGCAAAGCGGTAACATAGCCAAACAATGGTTTGCTAGGAATGATGGGTTAGAGGCTTGACATGGAAATATGGGAGGCATGATATAGCAAGTGGTAGGTATCGCGGCATAGCAATAGAGCGAGCAACTAGCAAGCAAAGATAAAAGTGATTTTGAGGGTATGGTCATCTTGCCTGCAAAGTTGTCAGAGTTGACGAAAGCTTGATCTTCGTTAGCGTACTCAACAGGTTCCTCGATCACGTACTCGTCTCTCGGCTCTACCCAAGGCAAGAACACAAACAAAGGACCAACAATCAATCACGGTGCAATGCGCAAGCAACATGATGCAAAACATGACATGATATGCGAGACATGATATGCAATGCATATGCGTGCTCCGGAAGGGAAAGATTAAACAAGGCATCAAATTGGCAAACCAATTGTTCCGCTGGAAAGATGAGATGATTTCGGTCAAAATCGATATAAAGATCACCGGAATCGGATGCACAGTTTGCAAATGGCAAGCAAAACAAGAATGGCACGATTCTACGATTAACAGCACGATGCCGTCTAGAATGCAATAAGAAACTAAGCTACTGCACTCCAACATAGCAACAGAGCACATGACAATGATCTAATCAAGATACTTGACAAAACATGAAAACTGAGCTACGGCTAACTCACACTAGAACAGGTCCAAACAAGCATGGCAACAGTGCAAAAGAAATCAGCATCACAGACTTAGTGAAAATACTAACATGCCAGAAATAACATTAGGAAGCCATGTTTAGAGCTAGCAAACAACATGCGAAAGGAACATATCATAGCAAACAAAGGCATGGCATGAATCTACTCAAGGCATAGAACAAAAGTCCCTTACTGATCATGAGCCAAAAAGGCACATAAGATATGATGGCACCCATGTAAACATAGCAAGTTTTATTAGTAGTTTCAGACTTGGCAGAAAACTGAGCATGGCATAAACAGCATTATGAAGGCACATTTGCAAGCTCAAATCACTCAACACAAAGCCTTGCATGACAAAACAAGCATACCTACAGCAAGATGATATGCTCAAGAAGCTAACCATGGCAAGAGCAAGTTCATAGCATGCACGGATCAACAACAACAACCATGGCAAAATTGATTAACATGTAAACAATCTGCTAGGAACATTTTATAGCAAAAGTAGAGCAATATTAAGACATGCTAGGGAACTCCATAATTGCAAACAGGGGCATGTATGGATAGATCACAACCATATTTCCAAAACATCCTTACTGAAGCAACTCAAAACAAGCATGGATCTCACTATAGCATCATGGTTACATGGCATAAAAATAATAGCAGAACAAGGATTAGCAAAATACTAAGTCCCTGAAATCAGCAATATCACGAAAGCTACTTTGCATGCTTGTGCTAGTCACCACAAAGATCACAAAAATACATGGCAAGCACCCCTGTAAAGATGGCATGGCATAGTTCAAAACACATGTAGAGCTCATGCCCATATGAAGCACACAACAAATGTGACAAAAATGACAAAACAACATAAACTGATAAGCAACAGGAGCAAACATTTATAGCACTCTAGCATCAATGATTTGGGCATCAAGATGGACACGAACAAGCATGCCACAATGGAATTAAATGAAGAGCATCTCCTAATGAACATTTCGATATAACATATGCATGAAACGGAGCTACAGTATGGAGACGCGATGCAAAGAACATGGCCTGGAAATATTAGAATTCTTGGGACTTAGTCATATTTCAGGGATAGGAAAAAAACACAAAGTGAGCGTCGTATTGTACACAGTGCACTGGGTGAGGGTTTGGCGGGTCCTCACCATGGGCCAAGCCCAGGTCGCAGAGAGGAGGCAGGCCAGCGGTTGGCCTTGGGTGGCTGGGCCGGACGGGGCCGACTGCCGGTGGCGAGGCCCATGTGGTGGTGCGAGCGGGACGAGCAGCTCCTCTGCTCGTCCCGGAGCAGGGACATGGCGGTGGCGGCGATGATGGACGGCGGGGCGTCCACCGGAGGCAGGGACGAGGTCATGGGGTCGAAAACGGGCAGATCCGGGCAAGGGGACCCTGGATTCGGCCGCGAACAAGGGTGCGAAGGCCAACGATGAACTCGGCGGCAGCTCCTGCAAAGAAATAAATGGCGGCGATGCTGCATTTAGCGGAGAGGGAGAGCACCGGAGAAGGTGAAGGGAGCAAGAGAGGGACGGGGCCGGCCTGCTGCTGGAGTCCGACGGTGGTTGCATTCCTCTGACCAGGCGGCGGGGTCGAGCATGGCAGACCGGGGCTCAGACGGCCTCCCTGATCCCGAACGAGCGAGGGCGAGCGAGGCGCAGGAGCGGGGCGCGGCGACCGGCCCGATTTGGCCCACGACGGGCTCGCGATGGGCTCCAGCGGGCCCGTGCGGTGGGAGGGGGCGGTGGCACTATGGAGGCACGGATTTCGAGGCAGATAGGGTTGGGGTTTGCCTCAGATTTGGACGGGGAAGACTAATTTATAGGCAGAGGGAGTTTGGAGTGTCCAAAAGAGGTGTAGTTTTCGCCAACGCGATCGTGATCCGATGGTGGAGGACATGGAAGTGGTTTAGATGGGTTGTTGGGCCATCTTGGAGGGGTGTTGGGCTGCAACACACACGAGGCCTTTACGGTTCCCCGGTTAACTGTTGGAGTATCAAACGGACTCCAAATGGCGCGAAATTTGATAGGCGGTATACCGGTGGTGTACCAAGGCCGCTTGGAAAATCTCGGTCCATTCCGAGAATGTTTAACACCGCTCACAAAAAGAGACAATAGGGGATGCTGGTGCACGTAGGAGCGTCGGATTGAGAAACGGACAACGGGGAAAAAAGCTCGGATGCATGAGATGAACACGTATGCAAATGCGATGCACATGATGACATGATATGAAATGCATGACATGAACAAAAACAAAACAAAGACAAAACCCGACCACGAAGGGAGTCTCACCACACATCTCTGAAAAAGGCAAGAGTCGAAGTTACAAATATGGAAAGTTGCATCCGAGGCATTACAATCTTGCAATGGGAAGAGGTGCTTTGTGATGGGTTCGATCTTACGGTGCTTGATCCTAGTGATAGAAGGGGAACTGACATGTATGTATAGTTACCTTTAAGGATAACAAGATGGAGTCTATTTCTACATCAATAAATCTTGTCTACATCATGTCATCATTCTTATTGCATTACTCTGTTTCTCCATGAACTTAATACACTAGATGCATGCTAGATAGCAGTCGATGTGTGGAGTAATAGTAGTAGATGCAGGCAGGAGTCGGTCTACTAATCTTGGACGTCATGCCTATATAATAATCATTGCCTGGATATCATCATGATTATTTGAATTTCTATCAATTGCCCAATAGTAATATGTTTACCCACCATTTGCTATTTTTTCTAAAGAGAAGCCACTAGTGAAAACTACGGCCCCTGGGTCTCTTCCTTAATATATTTTGCATTTGCGATCTATTTTCCTTTGCTTTTATTTTTAGATCTATTAAACCAAAAATACAAAAATACCTTGCTGCAATTTATTTCATCTCGCATTCCCGCGCGATCTATCTATCAAATTATTACAACTCTGTCACGTCCATTTGCCAATTTCTGGCGCCGTTACCCGAAAGGAATTGACAACCCATTTAACACGTCGGGATGCGAGTATTTGTTATTTGTGTGCATGTGTTGTTTACATAGAGTTGCTTGGTTCTCCTACTGGTTCGATAACCTTGGTCTCATCTCTGAGGGAAATGCCTACCATCGCTGTGCTGCGTCATCCATTCCTCTTGGGGAAATACGGACGTAGTTCTAGCAGACATCAATCACTATTGTACCCCCTTGCCAAAACCATGGCAAGGTACACAATAGGTCTGGTACACAACATGGCATACTTTATAGAACCTATGGCTGACGCATAGGGAATGACTTTCATTCTCTCTCTATCTTCTGCTGTGGTCGGGCTTTCAGTCTTACTCAACTTCACACCTTGTAATACAGGTAAGAACCCTTTCTTTGACTGGTCCATTTTGAACTTCTTCAAAAATTTATCAAGGTATGTGCTTTGTGAAAGTCCTATTAAGTGTCTCGATCTATCCCTGTAGATCTTGATGCCCAATATATAAGTAGCTTCACCGAGGTCTTTCATTGAAAAAAATTCTTATTCAAGTATCCATTTATGCTATCCAAAAATTCTATATTATTTCCAATCAACAATATGTCATGCACATATAATATCAGAAATTCTATAGAGCTCCCACTCACTTTCTTGTAAATACAGGTTTCACCGTAAGTCTACATAAAATCATATGCTTTGATCACCTCATCAAAGTGTATATTCCAACTCCGAGATGCTTGCACCAGTCCATAGATGGATCGCTGGAGCTTGCACACTTTGTTAGCACCTTTAGGATCAACAAAACCTTCTGGTTTCATCATATACAACTCTTCTTTAATAAATCCATCAAGGAATGCATTTTTGACGACCATTTGCTAGATTGTAATTATAAAATGTGGAAATTGCTAACATGATTCAGACTGACTTAAGCATCGCTGCGGGTGAGAAGGTCTCATCGTAGTCAACCCCTTGAACTTGTCAAAAAACTTTTGTGACAAGTCGAGCTTTGTAGATGGTGACATTACCATCAGCATTTGTCTTCTTCTTGAAGATCCATTCATTCTCAATGGCTTGCCGATCATCGGGCAAGTCCACCGAAGTCCATACTTTGTTCTCATACATGGATCCTATCTCAGATTTCATGGTCTCAAGCCATTTATCGGAATCTGGGATCATCATAGCTTCTTAATAGTTCATAGGTTCGCCATGGTCTAATAACATGACTTCCAGGATAGGATTACTGTACCACTCTGGTGCGGAATGTAGAATTGTATTGAATAATTGTTGATGCAATATTGTGCATGTAAAAGAAGTATATATAAGAGCTAAGCCGCACCTAACCTAGCCTTATTACAAACCGAGTAGGAGTCATAATCCTAATACAACTTGTATTCTAACATCCCCCGTAGTGTCAATGGTAGGCTCGATGACGTTGAGACTGAAACGAATGTCTTGAAACAGAGTAGTCGCCAGCCCTTTAGTAAAGATATCAGCAAACCGAGCAGAAGTAGGCACGTGGAAAATGCGAACTTGACCGAGAGCCACCTTCTCTCGAACAAAATGAATGTCGATCTCAATATGCTTGGTGCGACGGTGTTGAACTGGATTCCCTGACATGTAGACAGCTGAAATATTATCACAGTAAACAATGGTAGCTTGCTCAATAGGACGGTGCAACTCCGACAGCAACTGACGCAACCAAACCGTATCAGCAACTGCATGAGCCACAACGCGCTACTCGGCTTCAGCAGGCGAGCGGGAGACCCTAACCTGCCTTTTTGAAGACCAAGAAACCAAACTGTTACCAAGAAAAACACAAAATCCGGATGTGGACCTACGAGTATCTAGACAACCAGCCCAGTCTACATCAAAGTAAGCTATCAAGGAGATGGGAGAGGATTTGTTGATATGAAGACCTAAGTCTAGTGTGCCTTTGAGATACCAAAGAATACATTTGACATGATTGTAGTGTGGAATACGAGGATCATGCATGTATAAATAAGCTTGTTGGACAGCAAAAGAAATTTTAGGATGGGTGAGAGTGAGATATTGAAGTGCACCAGTAAGGCTATGATAAAGAGAAGGGTCACTGACGGCAGAGAGTTTGGAACCTGTATCAACAGGGTACGAGAAGTTTGACAATCAAGCGTACCAGCACGAGAAAGAAGATCCAGAGTGTACTGACATTGAGACAAGAAAAGACCAAAGGAGTCACGGATAACAACAATACCTAAGAAGTGGTGAAGAAGACCTAAATCTGTCATAGAGAATTTGTGGCGAAGAAGAGAGATAATATGATCTAAAAATTGTTGTGAGGAAGCTGTGAGGATAATATCATCAACATATAAAAGAAGGTAAGCAGTGTTGTTGTTGTGATGAAAGGTGAAGAGTGAAGTGTCAGAATGGGAAGGGGTAAAACCAATGGTTTGAGCATAACTAGAAAAGCGTTGGAACCAGGCACGTGGTGCTTGTTTAAGACCATAAAGAGATTTTTGAAGAAGACAAACATGATTAGGATAGGAGGAATGTTCAAAGCCAAGAGGTTGTTGACAATAGACTGTTTCTTGAAGAGAGCCATGAAGAAAAGCATTTTTGACATATAGTTGATGAATTGGCCAGGAAGAAGAGACGGCGATGCTAATGAAAGTGTGAATAGTGTTGTGCTTGACAACTGGAGAGAAAGTCTCATCCTAATTGATGACGTGTTGCTGAGAGTAACCACGACATACCCATCGAGCCTTATAATGCAAGACTCCCATCAGAATTAAATTTATGGCCAAAAACCCATTTGCCCGAAATGATATTTGTATTGGAAGGACAAGGAACTAATTGCCACGTGTTATTCTGCAGAAGGGCATCATATTCATCTTTCATGGCTGCGGCCCAATTAGGATCTATGAGAGCTGATTTGTATGATTCGGGTAGAGAGGAAGGAGATAGAGATGCATGAAGATTGAGATGATCTTTTGCAGGCAATCGAAACCCGGACTTGGCACGTGTGCGCATGGTATGATCATTAGTCGGAGCTGGAACAGGAATACCATGAGCAGGAGGGCTGGGGGAAGATGTGTTGGACGCGTCTGGCGCAGCGGTGGAAGTGGACGCGGGAGATGGCGGTGAAGACTACGGCGGCAGGATGTCTGCCGCGACAGAGTGTAATGGGTTTTCCTCTGCCGGAACAGAGGTGATGATAGAAGTGGTCGCGGCAGGATCCGCTATCGCGGTAGAGGATTCAGCTGGTTTCGCTAGATAGGTCAGTGAGTGAAAAAGGGAAGATGATTGCGATGAGAGGGGCTAGTGGACGGCCTGCGTGAGTTGGGTTCTAATTGTTGACGCTCGAAAAAGGGAAAAATGTTTTCAGCGAATGTTACATGACGAGACACATGAACACGACTACTAACAAGATCTAGACAACGATAACCCTTGTGCTCGTCAGAAAAACTTTGATGAACACACGAGGTAGAGCGTGGGGAAAGTTTGTTAGGATAAGTGGAGTAGGTGTTTGGGAAACAAAGACAACCGAAGACGTGAACGTCGGAGTAATTTGGATGAGAGAGAAATAAAGAGAAGTAAGGAGTAGTTTGTGGGTTAACTTTGGATGGACGAATATTCAGTAAATATGTGGCCGTGTGGAGTGCCTCAGCCTAGAACTTCGGAGGCATAGAAGATTGAAAAAGCAGAGTGCGAATGATGTCATTAAGAGTACAAAGAGAACGCTCGGCTTTTCCGTTTTGAGGGGAGGTACAAGGACAGGAGAAGCGCAAGATAATTCCATTATGTATACAGAAATTTCGATTTTTAAAGTTGTCAAATTCACGACCATTATCACATTGGTTGAATCTTATAGGGAGGAAAAAGTGGACCGAGACATAGCGCTGAAAGTTAAGGAATATATTATGAACGTCGGATTTGTTGCGTAAAGGAAAAGTCCAAACATAATGAGTAAAATCATCAAGAATCATGAGATAATACTTAAAACCAGATACACTTTCTACGGGTGATGTCCAGAGATCACAATGAAGTAATTCAAAAGGAAAAGTACTAGAGGAATGAGAGGAACTAAAGGGAAGGCAAACATGTTTGCCCAATTGACATGACTGACACATAGAAGAATTATGAGAGCCTCTATTACAAGGTATTGAAAATTCAGTGAGAAGTGTGGATAACACATTTTTATTGCGATGGCCAAGACGTTGGTGCCACAGATCAACAGAGGACACCATAGATGTTGGAGGAGCAGCGACCGGAGCACCATGGAGAGAATATAAATCAGCGGAGCTATTGAATCGAGCGATCTTGGCTATGGTTGGGTAGTCCTTCACAGACAAACCAAAGGGGTCAAACTCAATGAAAACATGATTATCAGCTACAAGAACATCACGAAGAACAAAGGCTTAATTGGGGATTGGATTTGAGCCTGGCCGACACAGTAAATAGGAATAGAAGATCCATTGCCGAGAGTAATAGAGGGAAAAGACGAAGGTGTGCAAGAAGAAAGCAAATTACTCAATGCAGATATATAATGAGAAGCTCCAGAATCAAAAATCCAATCCGTACCCGAGTTCCCTTGTGCAGCAAAGTTGTTCATGACTTGTAGAAAAGCAACTTGGTCCCAGCTCGAAGTCGAAGTAGAGGCCGGTGTAGTCATGGGAGCCTGCGGGTGTGGTGGCGTTGGAAATAGGGCTGGCATCGGCATAAAGAGAGAGACAACATCATTGTACTGCTGCATGTAGGGGGGCGATGGAGCGCCATAGGATGCGTAAGGACCGGTGTTGTAGATCGGTGGTGCATAGGAGGGAGCAGCGTGGTATGCAGTCATCGGCTGTCGAGGCGTGAGGACGGGCGCGCCGGTGTGAGGGCGAGCACCAGGCTGCCAGCCATCGGTATAGGCAGGCGGGGCACTATATGGCGTAGGGGAAGACCAAGGCATAGGCCACACCTAGACTAGCCCTGTCCATGGATCAAGAGATGGGCGCAATCTGTGCGGCGGCAGTGGTGCAGTTGATGAAGCCGGGGGCGGTGGTGGTGCAATTGGTGGAGCCGGGGGCAGAGCAGGAGCGGACGCCGTGCGGAACTGTGGTGGCCTAGGGTTTTTGCCCCGGTAGTTGGGACTTGGACGTCAGCCGGATGGTTGAGGAGGTGTTGTTGGTGGAAGTGGCGGTGGCGGCGTCGACGCAGGCGAGCAAGGAGAAGCAGTGAAGACCTGAGGACGGGAGTCCGTCGTAGTTAGGGCACGATCGACCCATTGGAGCATCGAGCGAACCTTGGCGAAGGAGAGACGTGGACGCGTCATATGGGTGAAGGAGGCCTGCTTCTTGAACTGCTCGCTGAGGCCGATGAGGAGGACATTGATGAGCTGGCGATCGTTGATCGGATCACCAAGTTCGCGGAGTTCATCCGTGATCGCCTTGAGGCATTGGCAGTAGACGCCGACTGGTGAATCACATTGCAACGTATTCCAAAGCGCAGTGTGGAGATTGTTGGCGCGAGGGTCGATGTTGTCCTGAAAGAGCTGACAAAGGGCCGCCCATAGATCGGCAGCGGAGGCATCGTCACAGTGGATGAGATTGAAGATCTCTGTGGAGACTCACATGTAGATCCATTGAATAATGGCGAGACCATCCTTGACCCATTGCGGATCATGAAGTTGAGGAAGAGAGTCGTCGGCAACGTGAGAGCGGATATTGCATCACCCAAGGTGGACGTCAAAAAGGTGACACCAATGGTAGTAGTTGTGAGCAGCGAGGTCTAGGGTTACGGGGATGTAGGGGCTAATATCGGAGATGGTGTGGGTGAAGGAGATGGAAGGGGGTATTGGTGGAGGTAGAGCTATAGTAGAGGTAGAGGCTTAGGAGGCCGTGGCCACGGTGACCTTGGCGGCGATGATGCCGACGCGCCACTCGAAGTAGCCGGGCGGCGGCAGCGGTGGCGGGGCTGGCAGGTTAGCCATACCCTAGGATCGAAAGTCTGATACCATGTAGAATTGTACTGAATAATTGTTGATGCAATATTGTGTCGGTACAATAAGTATATATAAGAGCTAAGCCGCACCTGACCTAGGATTATTACAAACCGAATAGGAATCATAATCCTAATACAAGTTGTATTCTAACACGGAACATGCTCTGTTCAACCTACAAGGTGCAGTAGTAAATTGATCTGAAGTATCATGATCATCATCATTAGCTTCCTCTCTAGTTGGTGTAGGCATCACGGGAACAGATTTCTGTGATGTGCTACATTCCGGTTTGAGAGAATGTACAATTACCTCATCAAGTTCTACTTTCCTCCCACTCACTTCTTTTCGAGAGAAACTCCTTCTCTAGAAAGGTTCCATTCTTGGCAACAAAGATCTTGCCTTTGGATCTGTGGTAGAAGGTGTACCCAATTGTTTCCTTTGGGTATCCTATGAAGATGCATTTCTCCGATTTGGGTTTGAGCTTATCAGGTTGCAACCTTTTGACATAAATGTCGCAACCCCAAACTTTAAGAAATGACAGCTTAGGTTTCTTCCCAAACCATAGTTCATATGGTGTCGTCTCAACGGATTTAGATGGTGCCCTATTTAATGTGAATGCAACTGTCTCTAATGCATAACCCCAAAACGATAGTTGTAAATAGGTAAGAGATATCATAGAATGCACTATATCCAACAAAGTACGGTTACGATGTTCGGACACACCATTACGCTGTGGTGTTCATATTGGGGAACATTGCATGGAAAACAAAAAAATATACACACATGCAAGATCTATCCATGCAGATGCATAGCTACGAGAGCAGGAGAGCATCTACATACCCTTGTAGATCGCTAAGCGGAAGCATTTATCACGTGGTCGATGTAGTCGTACTCTTCGCGATCCGATCACGATCCAACCGATCTAGTGCCGAACGGACGGCACCTCCGAGTTAAGCACATGTGCCGTTCGATGAAGTCTCTTCCTTATTGATCCAGCAAGAGGGAGAGGAGAAGTATATGGGATCATAGCCAACACGACGGCGTGGTGGTGATGGTGGTGGTGGAGCACCAATGGCGCTTCGCTAAGCGTCGCCGGGACGAGGCGGTGGAACTATGGTGTAACGGGAGAGAGAAGGGTGCCAAGGGCTTGGTGTGTCCTCTTGGGGTGCCCCCTCCCCGCTATATATAGGTGGAGGGGCGTGGGAAACATCCCCTCCAAGCCCTAGGGCGCAGCTAAGGGGGAGAGGACTTGGACTCCAAGTCCAATCCTATTCCTACTAGGACTCCTTCCTTTTTTGCCTTCCCTAGCCACATGGGCTTTTGAGGACTTGGTGCACCTAGCCCAATAAGACCAGGGCACCTCCCCGCAGCCCATGCTAGCCCTTGGGACGTGGTGGACCCACTTGTGGACTTCCGGACCCCTCCGGAATCCTCCGAAACCTTCTAGAAGTTTCCCGGTACAATACCAAAAAAATTTGCACCTTTTTTTGGAACCCAAAATATGACTTCCCATATATAAATCTTTACCTCTTGACCATTCCGAGACTCCTTGTGATGTCTGGGATCTCATCTGGGACTCCAAACAACATTTGGTAACCACTCATCAAATATCCCAATACTACTCTAGTGTTAACGAACGTTAAGCGTGCGACCCTGCGGGTTTGGGAATTATGTAGTCATGACCGAGACACCACTCCGGTCAATAACCAATAGCAGGACCTGGATGGCCATATTGATTCCTACATATTTCATGAAGATCTTTATCGGTTGAACCTTTATGACAACATACGTAATTCCCTTGGTCTGTCGGTATGTTACTTGCCCGAGATTCGATCGTCGGTATCTCTATACCTAGTTCAATGTCATTACCGACAAGTCTCTTTACTCATTCTGTAATACATCATATTGCAACTAACTCCTTATTCACTTGACTTGCAAGCTTCTTGTGATGTGTATTACCGAGAGGGCCCAGAGATACCTCTCCGATACACAGAGTGACAAATCCCAATCTTGATTCACGCCAACTCAACAGATACCTTCGGAGATACCTACAGAGCATCTTTATGATCACCCAGTTATGTTGTGATGTTTGATAGCACACAAGGTATTCCTCTGGTATCCGGGAGTTCCATGATCTCATGGTCGAAGAAACATGTATTTGACATTAAGAAAGCAGTAGCAATAAACTGAATGATCATATGCTAAGCTAATGGATGGTCTCGTCCATCACATCATTCTCCTAATGATGTGATCCATTATCAAATGACTACTCATGTCTATGGTTAGGAAACCTTAACCATCTTTGATCAACGAGCTAGTCTAGTAGAGACTCACTAGGGACACGGTATTTGTTTATGTATCCACACATGTATTTAAGTTTCCGACCAATACAATTCTAGCATGACTAATAAACCTTTATCATGATTAACAAAATATAATAATAACCATTTTATTATTGCCTCTAGGGCATATTTCCATCAGTTCCAAGTGGCGTGAGTTGTGAAACAATTCCACATTGTTTTAAACGAAGGACAAACTCGAAACTCAAATATTCGCCTCCGTGATCAGATCGTAGAAACTTTATTTTCTTGTTACGATGATTCTCTACTTCACTCTGAAATTCTTTGAACTTTTCAAATGTTTCAGATTTGTATTTCATTAAGTAGATATACCCATATCTACTCAAATCATCTGTGAAGGTTAGAAAATAACGATACCCACCGCGTGCTTCAACACTCATCGGACTGCATACATCGGTATGTATTATTTCCAATAAGTCATTAGCTTGCTCCATTGTTCCGGAGAATGGAGTTTTAGTCATCTTGCCCATGAGGCATGGTTCGCAAGTATCAAATGATTCATAATCAAGTGATTCCAAAAGTCCATTCGCATGGAATTTCTTCATGCGCTTTACACCAATATGACATAAATGGCAGTGCCACAAGTATGTTGCACTATCATTATAAACTTTGCATCTTTTGGCATCGATATTATGAATATATGTATCACTACGATCAAGATTCAATAAACCATTCACATTGGGTGTATGACTGATAACCCACAAGTATAGGGGATCGCAACAGTTTTCGAGGCTAGAGTATTCAACCCAAATTTATTGATTCGACACAAGGGGAGCCAAAGAATATTCTCAAGTATTAGCAGCTGGGTTGTTAATTCAACCACACCAGGAAACTTAATATCTGTAGCGAGGTATTTAGTAGCAAAGTAATATGATAATAATGGTAACAGTAGCAAAAGTAATATTTTGGGTTTTATAGTGATTGTAACAGTAGCAACGGAAAAGTAAATAAGCGAAAAACAATATATGAAAAGCTCGTAGGCATTGGATCGGTGATAGATAATTATGTCGGATGCGATCGATCATGCAACAATTATAACATAGGGTGACACAGAACTAGCTCTAGTTCATCAATGTAATGTAGGCATGTATTCCGAATATAGTCATACGTGATTATGGAAAAGAACTTGCATGACATCTTTCGTCCTACCCTCCCGTGGCAGCGGGGTCCTATTGGAAACTAAGGGATATTAAGGCCTCCTTTTAATAGAGTACCAGACCAAAGCATTAATACATAGTGAATACATGAACTCCTCAAACTACGGTCATCACCGGTAAGTATCCCGATTATTGTCACTTCGGGGTTAACGGATCATAACACATAATAGGTGACTATAGACTTGCAAGATAGGACCAAAAACTCACATATATTCATGAAAACATAATAGGTTCAGATCTGAAATCATGGCACTCGGGCCCTAGTGACAAGCATTAAGTATAGCAAAGTCATAGCAACATCAATCTCAGAACATAGTGGATACTAGGGATCAAACCCTAACAAAACTAACTCGATTACATGATAAATCTCATCCAACCCATCACCATTGTCGATCACGGGTTCCGGCAAACCCTTGAGGTTCAAACTTTGGGGTGCGCGCGAAGTTCTTTCCCTCCTACCTATCTACGCCCTAGCTCGCTAAGGTCTCACGGACGAACTCGATGCACTCACAACACAAAGACACAAGGTTTATACTGGTTCAGGCCACCGTTGTGGTGTAATACCCTACTCTAGTGTGGTGGTGGTGGATTGCCTCTTGGGCTGATGAAGAATAGTACAAGGGGAAGAACAACCTTCTGAGGTTGAGGTGTTCTTGTGCTTGGTGTGGCTAAGGGTTGGCCTTTGATTAGATCAGATCCCCCTTTAATCAGATGAGATCCCCGCTTTGATCAGATGAGATCCCCCCTTTTATGGTGGCTAGTCCTACTTATATAGGCCCTGGTCCTCTCCCCAAATATTGAGCGGGAAGAGAGCCAACAACGGCGGCCAATTTGAAAGGGGATAGCTAGTACAAGCTATCCTGACAAAAGGTGGTCTTTGCCTGCCAAAGGTTCTGGTGGTGACGCCGTCCTGGGCTCCATGGTGACCTCCGTCCTACCGTCCTTCTGGTCTTGGTCTCGTTGCACTGATATGGAAACCTTTGCTTGATGCCCCGGTACTCCGCGCCTGTGCTCGCCCCCTTGGCACCAAAGAGGAAACAAGGACGCTGCGCGCGCTGGCGCCTGCCTGGCGCCCGCCTGTTGTTGATTGTCATGGCTCACGTCACGAGAGCCTCGCGAGGTTCGCCCTGCCTTGATATCTCCGCTCCTCGCGAGGCAGCCTGGTGAGGCCCCTCCTAAGGAGGTATTGCGTCGTCCGCCTCGTGAGGCTTGGCCCCTCGTGAGGGTCTTGAATGCCTTGTTGATGATGATGGGCCATACAGACCTACCAGCACAGCCACGCCATGGGCCGCAGGCAGGCAAGTCTGGGGACCCCCGTTCCCAGAACACCGACAGTAGCCCCCAGGCCCAAGGCTCGCTCGGGCTTGGCTTCAAGGCGAAGCCAAAGGATCAAGCGTGGAGCGCCGTGGGCCCCCAAAAGCCCGCGGCCTCGATTGACGCATGGCGGTTGATTGGACGTGGGCATCTTCGCTTCCCCATGTTGCCTCGGCAACTGCTCGACTTGACAAGTCCCTGCGACATGCAAGGAAAATCATCATTACCTGTGATCATGGGAGGCGCCGGTTGGCCTTCTTTCGATATAAATGGGGAGGGGGGGCGGAGCCCCCGTTGCCCATCTCTTCTTGGTTCACTTGCTTCTTCCTCCTTGCTCCATCGCTTGCAGCAATGGCGCCCATCCATAGGTTCTCCGCTGAAGAGAAAGGAAAGGCCCCCCGCGATGATCCAGAGCCACTTCCGTCGAAGAAGAGGCCGGTTCATCGTCGCGATGAAGCGGCGCTGCAGGTGGTGACGAGGCCCTGGTGCGAGCGGCCTCCTCGCGGGTATCCGCTACCCTTGCACGCTTGAGCTGAGGGCTCAGGAGGGCGGAGCGACGAGCGGCACTGCCCGCGCCGCGGCCGTGGTCACCGCGCCGCGGGGACACACACCATCGCCACAGGGGTCCATGTCGCGGACTCATCACGTGAGTTCGTGTTTTGGGCGGCGATGCCACCAAGCACCTGGATACGCCTCCCTCCATTCTTTGCCACCGAGGTGCCGCCGAGGCGCGTTTGCGAACTTTGGCTGCAGCATGCTGACTGCAATGCCCCAGCAACTGGAGTGGAGATTGGAACCGTCGCCTCCGGGAAGATCTTCATGACCCGAGGCTGGGGTGAGATTGCCTGGGTCTGTCATGCGGAGGGCGGCCTCGCGATCCACTTCGAGTACGATGGCGCCTCCGTGCTGTTCTTCAAGGTCTTCGACGTGGAAGGTCGCCGCCTGGAGTGCTGCCCTGAAGGAGGTCACCAGGACGACGTTGCGGCGAGCGCGGGGCCCTCCACTGGTCTTGCCTGCAGCTCCTCCAGCGACAGCGGTGACTCGTGGTGGTCTAGCGACTCTCCAGAGCCCTTGAAGTCTCCGGAGACGAGCAACGACAGCTACGTGCCGCCAAGCTCCCGCCGTGCTCGGAGCAGGGCCGCAGCGTCCAGCCGTCGCCGCCGCTGATCTGGATGGGGTCGGCGCCGGCCTCCCATGGCCCACTGTTGATGATGGCATCCGCCACGGGAGGGTGTAGATAGGATTCCTCTTAGTTCTTGTTCTGGTTCCCTGCGAAGAATCATGAAGTACCCCATGGGGGCGTGTAAAGGGTTTGTAATGTCTTCTGCGTATATATGGTCCATGTTATGGAATTGCGTGGGCACATATCCTGCCGAGGCTTGACCTCCCCTTTCCAATCCTGCGGCGGCTTGATGCTCTATGCTGACAGGTCCCGGTCCCCAGGCAGGTTGCAGCCGTCGCTGGTATGCCAGGTCACGATGTTGGGGAACGTAGCAGAAATTCAAAAAATTTCCTACGTGTCACCAAGATCTATCTATGGAGAGACCAGCAACGAGTAGAAAGAGAGAGGGGAGTGCATCTACATACCCTTGTAGATCGCTAAGCGGAAGCGTTCAAGTGAACGGGGTTGATGGAGTCGTACTCGTCGTGATTCAAATCACCGATGATCCTAGTGCCGAACGGACGGCACCTCCGTGTTCAACACACGTACAGCCCGGGTGACGTCTCCCACGCCTTGATCCAGCAAGGAGAGAGGGAGAGGTTGAGGAAGACTCCATCCAGCAGCAGCACAATGGCGTGGTGGTGGTGGAGGAGCGTGGCAATCCTGCAGGGCTTCGCCAAGCACCGCGAGAGAGGAGGAGCACTTGGGAGAGGGAGGGTTGCGCCAGGGGCAAGGGTCAAGCTCCCATGCGCCTCCCCACTATATATAGGGGTGGAGGGGGCTGGTTTCTTGCCCTCCAAGTCCATTGGGGCGTTGGCAAAGGTGGGAGGAAAGAAATCCCATCATTTCCTTCCCCACCGATTGCTATCCCCCCTTTTTAGGGATCTTGATCTTATCCCTTTGGGATATGATCTTATTCCTTCTAAGGGGGGATCTTGGTGCGCCTTGACCAGGGGTGTGGGGCCTTTCCCCCACTACCCACGTTCATGTGGGTCCCCCCATGCAGGTGGGCCCCACTCCGGAACCTTCTAGAACCTTCCCGGTACAATACCGAAAAATCCCGAACATTTTCCGGTGGCCAAAATAGGACTTCCCATATATAAATCTTTACCTCCGGACCATTACGGAACTCCTCGTGACATCCGGGATCTCATCCGGGACTCCGAACAACATTCGGTAACCACATACAAACTTCCTTTATAACCCTAGCGTCATCGAACCTTAAGTGTGTAGACCCTACGGGTTCGGGAGACATGCAGACATGACCGAGACGTTCTCTGGTCAATAACCAACAGCGGGATCTGGATACCCATGATGGCTCCCACATGCTCCACGATGATCTCATCGGATGAACCACGATGTCAAGGACTTAATCAATCCCGTATTCAATTCCCTTTGTCTATCGGTATGTTACTTGCCCGAGACTCGATCGTCGGTATCCAATACCTTGTTCAATCTCGTTGCCGGCAAGTCACTTTACTCGTTCCGTAACACATCATCCCGTGATCAACTCCTTGGTCACATTGTGCATATGATGATGTCCTACCGAGTGGGCCCAGAGATACCTCTCCGTTTACACGGAGTGACAAATCCCAGTCTCGATCCGCATAAAACAATAGATACTTTCGGAGATACCTGTAGTGCACCTTTATAGTCACCCAGTTACGTTGTGACGTTTGATACACCCAAAGCACTCCTACGGTATCCAGGAGTTACACGTTCTCATGGTCAAAGGAAGAGATACTTGACATTGGCAAAGCTCTAGCAAACGAACTACACGATCTTTGTGCTAGGCTTAGGATTGGGTCTTGTCCATCACATCATTCTCCTAATGATGTGATCCCGTTATCAACGACATCCAATGTCCATAGCCAGGAAACCATGACTATTTGTTGATCACAACGAGCTAGTCAACTAGAGGCTCACTAGGGACATATTGTGGTCTATGTATTCACACGTGTATTACGATTTCCGGATAATACAGTTATAGCATGAATAAAGGACAATTATCATGAACAAGGAAATATAATAATAACACTTTTATTATTGCCTCTAGGGCATATTTCCAACAGTCTCCCACTTGCACTAGAGTCAATAATCTAGTTCACATTGCCATGTGATTAACACTCACAGGTCACATCGCCATGTGACTAATACCCAAGAGTTTTAGGTTTGATCATGTTGCTTGTGAGAGAGGTTTTAGTCAACGGGTCCGAACCTTTCAGATCCGTGTGTGCTTTACAAATCTCTATGTCATCTCCTAGATGTAGCTACCACGCTCTATTTGGAGCTATTCCAAATAACTGTTCTACTTGGAGCTATTCTAAATTGTTGCCCCATAATATGTATCCGGTATCTCTTCTTAGAGCTATCCGGATAGGTGTTAAGCTTGCATCGACGTAACCTTTACGACGAACTCTTTTACCACCTCCATAATCGAGAAAATTCCTTAGTCCACTAGTTACCAAGGATAACTTTGACCGCTGTCTGTGATCCATTCATGGGTCACTCTTGTACCCCTTGACTGACTCATGGCAAGGCACACTTCAGGTGCGGTACTCAGCATGGCATACTGTAGAGCCTATGTCTTAAGCATAGGGGACGACCTTCGTCCTTTCTCTCTATTCTGCCGAGGTCGAGCTTTAAGTCTTAACTTCGTACCTTACAACTCAGGCAAGAACTCCTTCTTTGACTGGTCCATCTTGAACACCTTCAAGATCATGTCAAGGTATGTGCTCATTTGAAAGTATTATTAAGCATTTTGATCTATCCTTATAGATCTTGATGCTCAATGTTCAAGTAGCTTAATCCAGGCTTTCCATTGAAAAACACTTTCAAAATAACCCTATATGCTTTCCAGAAATTCTACGTCATTTCTGATCAACAATATGTCAACAACATATACTCATCAGAAATTCTATAGTGCTCCCACTCACTTCTTTGGAAATACAAGTTTCTCATAAACTTTGTACAAACCCAAAATCTTTGATCATCATCAAAGCATACATTCCAAATCCGAGATGCTCACTCCAGTCCTTAGAAGGATTGCTGGAGCTTTGCATACTTATTAGCATCTTTCGGGATTGACAAAACCTTCCTGGTTGTATCACATACAACCTTTCCTCAAGAAAATCGTCGAGGAAACAATGTTTTGACATCCTATCTGCAAGATTTCATAAATAATGCAGTAATCGCTAATATAATTCCAACAGACTCTTAGCATCGCTACGAGTGAGAAAATCTCATCGTAGTCAACTCCTTGAACTTGTCGGAAAACATCTTAACGACAAGTTGAGCTTTCTTAATGGTAATTCTTACCATCATTGTCTGTCTTCCTTTTAAAATCCATCCGTACTCATTTGCCTTACGACCATCGAGCCATTCTGCCAAAGTCTTCACTTTGTTTTCATACATGGATCCTCTCTCGAATTTTATGGCCTCAAGCCATTTATCAGAATCCGGGCCCACCATCGCTTCTCCATAGCTCGTAGGCTCATTGTTGTCTAGCAACATGACTTCCAAGACAGGATTACGTACCACTCTCAAGTAGTACGCATCCTTGTCATCCTACGAGGTTTGGGAGTGACTTGATCCGAAGTTTCATGATCAATATCATAAGCTTCCACTTCAATTGGTGTAGGTGCCACAGGAACAACTTCCTGTGCCCTGCCACACACTAGTTGAAGAGACGGTTCAATAACCTCATCAAGTCTCCACCATCCTCCCACTCAATTCTTTCGAGAGAAACTTTTCCTCGAGAAAGGACCTGATTCTAGAAACAATCCCTTATTGCTTTCGGATCTGAGACAGGAGGTATACCCAACTGTTTTGGGTGTCCTATGAAGATGCATTTTATCCGCTTTGGGTTCGAGCTTATCAATCCTGAAACTTTTTCACATAAGCGTCGCAGCCCCAAACCTTTAAGAAACGACAACTTAGGTTTCTCTAAACCATAATTCATACGGTGTCATCTCAACGGAATTACGTGGTGCCCTATTTAAAGTGAATGTGGTTGTCTCTAATGCCTAACCCATGGACAATAGTGGTAATTCGATAAGAGACATCATGGTACGCACCACATCCAATAGGGTGCAACTATGATGTTCGGACACACCATCACACTATGGTGTTCCAGGCGGTATTAATTGCGAAACAATTTCCACAATGTCTTAATTGTGTGCCAAAACTCGTAACTCAGATACTCATCTCTATGATCTTATCATAGACATTTTATCCTCTTGTCACGATGATCTTCAACTTTACTCTGAAATTACTTGAACCATTCAATAATTCAGACTTGTGTTTCATCAAGTAAATATATTCAACATCTACTCGAATCATGTGTGAAGTAAGAACATAATGATATTCACTGCATGCCTCAGCACTCATTGGACTACACACATCAAAATGTGTTACTTCCAACAAGTTGCTATCTTGTTCCATCTTACTGAAACCGAGGCTTTTCAGTCATCTTGCCCATGTGGTATGATTTGCATATCTCAAGTGATTCAAAATCAAGTGAGTTCAAACGGTCCATTTGCATGGAGTTTCTTCATGCATATATACCAATAGACATGGTTCGCATGTCTCAAACTTTTCAAAAATGAGTGAGTCCAAAGATCCATCAACATGGAGCTTCTTCATGCATTTTATACCGATATGACTTACGTGGCAGTGCCACAAATAGGTGGTACTATCATTACTATCTTTTGGCATGAACATGTGTATCACTACGATCGAGATTTCAATGAACCATTCATTTTAGGTGCAAGACCATTGAAGGTATTATTCAAATAAATAGAGTAACCATTATTCTCTTTAAATGAATAACCGTATTGCGATAGACATAATCCAATCATGTCTATGCTCAACGCAAACACCAAATCTCGATGGTAGAGGGAGCGTGCGATGCTTGATCATATCAACATTGGAAACACTTCCAACACATATCGTCAGCTCACCTTTAGCTAGTCTCCGTTTATGCCGTAGCTTTTATTTCGAGTTACTAACACTTAGCAACCGAACCGGTATCTTATACCCTGGTGCTACTAGGAGTACTAGTAAAGTACACATTAACATAATGTATATCCAATATACTTCTATCGACCTTGCCAGCCTTCTCATCTACCAAGTATCTAGGGTAATTCTGCTCTAGTGACTGTTCCCCTTATTACAGAAGCACTTAGTCTCGGGTTTGGGTTCAACGTTGGGTTTCTTCACTGGAGCAGCAGCTGATTTGCCGTTTCATGAAGTATCCCTTCTTGCCCTTGCCCTTCTTGAAACTAGTGGTTTCACCAACCATCAACAATTGATGCTCCTTCTTGATTTCTACTTTCGCGGTGTCAAACATCGTGAATACCTCAAGGATCATCTTATTTATCCCTGATATGTTATAGTTCATCATGAAGCTCTAGCAGCTCGGTGGCAATGACTTTGGAGAAACATCACTATCTCATTTGGAAGATCAACTCCCACTCAATTCAAGTGATTGTTGCACTCAGACAATCTGAGCACAAGCTCAACGATTGAGATTTTCTCCCTTAGTTTGCAGGCTAAGAGAATCGTCGGAGGTCTTATACCTCTTGACGTGAGCACGAGCCTGAAATCCCAATTTCAGCCCTCGAAACATCTCATATGTTCCGCGATGTTTCGAAAACGTCTTTGGTGCCTCTACTTAAACCATTTAACTGAACTATCACGTAGTTATCAAAACGTGTATGTTCGATGTTCGAAACATCCACAAACGACGTTTGGGGTTCAGCACATTGAGCGGTGCATTAAGGACATAAGCTTTCTACTGTCCGCATAATCGCTACTGTCAACTTTCAACTATATTTTCTCTAGGAACATAACTAAAACAGTAGAACTATAGCGTGAACTACGACATAATTTGCAAAAGGTCTTTTGACTATGTTCAGGATAATTAAGTTCATCTTATGAACTCCCACTCAGATAGACATCCCTCTAGTCATCTAAGTGATTACATGATCCGAGTCAACTAGGCCGTGTCCGATCATCACGTGAGATGGACTAGTCATCATCGGTGAACATCTTCATGTTGATCGTATCTACTATACGACTCATGCTCGACCTTTCGGTCTTCGTGTTCCGAGGCCATGTCTGCACATGCTAGGCTCATCAAGTTAACCCTAAGTGTTTTCGCTGTGTAAAACTGTCTTATACCCGTTGTATGTGAACGTAAGAATCCATCACACCCGATCATCACGTGGTGCTTAGAAGCGATGAACTGTAGCAACGGTGCACAGTTAGGGGAGAACACTTCTTGAAATTTTGTAAGGGATCATCTTATTTACTACCGTCGTCCTAAGTAAACAAGATGCATAAACATGATAAACATCACATGCAATCAAATAGTGACATGATATGGCCAATATCATTTTTGCTCCTTTTGATCTTCATCTTCGGGGCTCCATGATCATCATCGTCACCGGCATGACACCATGATCTCCATCATCATGATCTCCATCATCGTGTCTTCATGAAGTTGTCACGCCAACGACTACTTCTACTTCTATGGCTAATACGTTTAGCAATAAAGTAAAGTAATTTACATGGCGTTGTTAAATGACACGCAGGTCATACAATAAATAAAGACAACTCCTATGGCTCCTGCCGGTTGTCATACTCATCAACATGCAAGTCATGAATCCTATTACAAGAACATGATCAATCTCATACATCACATATCATTCATCACATTCTTCTTGGCCATATCACATCACAAAGCATACCCTGCAAAAACAAGTTAGACGTCCTCTAATTGTTGTTTGCATGTTTTACGTGGCTGCTATGGGTTTCTAGCAAGAACGTTTCTTACCTACGCAAAACCACAACGTGATATGCCAATTGCTATTTACCCTTCATAAGGACCCTTTTCATCGAATCCGTTCCGACTAAAGTGGGAGAGACTGGCACCCGCTAGCCACCTTATGCACCAAGTGCATGTCAATCGGTGGAACCTGTCTCACGTAAGAGTACGTGTAAGGTCGGTCCGGGCCGCTTCATCCCACAATACCGTCGAAACAAGATTGGACTAGTAACGGTAAGCATATTGTACAACATCAACGCCCACAACTACTTTGTGTTCTACTCGTGCAAAGAATCTACGCAATAGACCTAGCTCATGATGCCACTGTTGGGAAACGTAGCAGAAATTCAAAATTTTCCTACGTGTCACCAAGATCTATCTATGGAGAGACCAGCAACGAGTAGAAAGAGAGAGGGGAGTGCATCTACATACCCTTGTAGATCGCTAAGCGGAAGCGTTCAAGTGAACAGGGTTGATGGAGTCGTACTCGTCGTGATTCAAATCACCGATGATCCTAGTGCCAAACGGACGGCACCTCCGTGTTCAACACACGTACAGCCCGGTGACGTCTCCCACGCCTTGATCCAGCAAGGAGAGAGGGAGAGGTTGAGGAAGACTCCATCCAGCAGCAGCACAACGTCGTGGTGGTGGTGGAGGAGCGTGGCAATCCTGCAGGGCTTCGCCAAGCACCGCGAGAGAGGAGGAGCACTTGGGAGAGGGAGGGCTGCGCCAGGGGCAAGGGTCAAGCTCCCATGCGCCTCCCCACTATATATAGGGGTGGAGGGGGCTGGTTTCTTTCCCTCCAAGTCCATTGGGGCGTTGGCAAAGGTGGGAGGAAAGAAATCCCATCATTTCCTTCCCCACCGATTGCTATCCCCCCTTTTTAGGGATCTTGATCTTATCCCTTTGGGATATGATCTTATTCCTTCTAAGGGGGGATCTTGGTGCGCCTTGACCAGGGGTGTGGGGCCTTTCCCCCACTACCCACGTTCATGTGGGTCCCCCCATGCAGGTGGGCCCCACTCCGGAACCTTCTAGAACCTTCCCGGTACAATACCGAAAAATCCCGAACATTTTCCGGTGGCCAAAATAGGACTTCCCATATATAAATCTTTACCTCCGGACCATTACGGAACTCCTCGTGACGTCCGGGATCTCATCCGGGACTCCGAACAACATTCGGTAACCACATACAAACTTCCTTTATAACCCTAGCGTCATCGAACCTTAAGTGTGTAGACCCTACGGGTTCGGGAGACATGCAGACATGACCGAGACGTTCTCTGGTCAATAACCAACAGCGGGATCTGGATACCCATGATGGCTCCCACATGCTCCACGATGATCTCATCGGATGAACCACGATGTCAAGGACTTAATCAATCCCGTATTCAATTCCCTTTGTCTATCGGTATGTTACTTGCCCGAGACTCGATCGTCGGTATCCAATACCTTGTTCAATCTCGTTGCCGGCAAGTCACTTTACTCGTTCCGTAACACATCATCCCGTGATCAACTCCTTGGTCACATTGCGCATATGATGATGTCCTACCGAGTGGGCCCAGAGATACCTCTCCGTTTACACGGAGTGACAAATCCCAGTCTCGATCCGCATAAAACAATAGATACTTTCGGAGATACCTGTAGTGCACCTTTATAGTCACCCAGTTACATTGTGACGTTTGATACACCCAAAGCACTCCTACGGTATCCAGGAGTTACACGCTCTCATGGTCAAAGGAAGAGATACTTGACATTGGCAAAGCTCTAGCAAACGAACTACACGATCTTTGTGCTAGGCTTAGGATTGGGTCTTGTCCATCACATCATTCTCCTAATGATGTGATCCCGTTATCAACGACATCCAATGTCCATAGCCAGGAAACCATGACTATCTGTTGATCACAACGAGCTAGTCAACTAGAGGCTCACTAGGGACATATTGTGGTCTATGTATTCACACGTGTATTACGATTTCCGGATAATACAGTTATAGCATGAATAAAGGACAATTATCATGAACAAGGAAATATAATAATAACACTTTTATTATTGCCTCTAGGGCATATTTCCAACACACGATACCATGGTCAAGGCCAGGAGGTGAGCGGCCTGAAGTCCAGTAAGAGCTCCTGAGGCACAATGCTCAGGAGGTCCCCTTTAGCGCTCAAGCGGCTGCTTCAGAATGGGAAAGGAAGAGAGTATCGCCACAGCAGGGCGGCGAAAGGAGCAAGGCCCGCTCCGGCTCAGTCTCCCCTTTCTATCCTCGTGATGGCTTGGTGCTCTACGCTGACAGGTCCCGGTCCCCAGGCAGGCTGCAACCGTCACTGGTATGCCAGGTCGCAATGCCGTGGTCAAGGCCAGGAGGTGAGCGGCGTGAAGTCCGGTAAGAGCTCCTAAGGCGCGATGCTCAGGAGGTCTCCTTTAGCGCCCAAGCAACCGCGAAGAGGCAAGAAAGGGATGCGACATTACCTCAATGGAGCCGCTGTGAAGGTCTCATGTCGTGGCGATAGGTGGGTTCCGTGTGTGAACTTATCTGGTCTGTCTAGAGTCTACTCCTCGTGGCACGCCCGGGCTCATGTGTTGGTCATTGTAGCGTAGCCATGCCAGGCGCGTGCGGGTTTCCCCCTCCCTTCCATGCTCTTCTTGGTGCTCTGTGCCCTCAGGTCCCGGCCCTCGAGTGAGCTCAGCCGCCGCTGGTATGCCAGGTCGTGATGCCGTGGTCAAGGCCAGGGGGTGAGGGCTGGAGAGCCAGTAAGAGCTCCTGAGACGTGATGCTCAGGAGCCCCCCTTTTAACGCGCAAGCAAATCGCATGAGAGAGGAAGGAGAGTCCATGGTACCGCCTGCCATGATACTCAGGAAGCCCCTGCAAGTTAACGCGAAGAAGGGCGCCGGACCGCTGGTTTGCTTATGGAGCGGGCGAGGGGACTCCCTACTACGGAGAGCCCTCGGGGCGTGTACAGCCCCACTCTGACACGTGGCTGGCATGGTAGGGTTTAGCGAGGTGTGCATGGGCACTCGTGAGCCAGCGCGGGACTCACGAGGTCCTACCTCAAGGCGGGTTGCGCCTGGTCTCAGCCCTTGTTTATTGTCTTGGTCCTGCGAGATGGTCAGACAACGCAAATGGGGCCCTGAAGAAGGATGCCGGCGCGCGGCCCCCGTAATGGGCAACAATCAAGCAAGTGATAGCCATAGGTAGGTTAAGCATGGAAGGCAAATCAGCTTGGGTAAATGCAGAAAGATACGTGCCACCCGGTCAGGCCCGAGCGGCTTGGGGATGATGCAGCCCGAGGGGTGCCCCCAACAGGGTAAACTAAAGGCATAAGCAAAAGGGATACATGCTACAGGGACGGACCCACGCGGCCTGGGAATAATGCAGCCCGAGGGGCGCTCCCAGCTAAACGAACTTGGAAAATGTCACCTGGTTCTGTCGACGAAGGAGAGTTGGTGTAGTTGAAGGCACGCGGTGAAGGAATGGCTCCTCATGAGCCACCGGGGCCCTAAGCCTCGGGAGGCTCTGGGAGCTTAGGTGGTTCCCTGAGGACCATCTCCATCTCTGCCAGGACGGCGTGGTGCCTGACCTCCTGAGCTGCCAGGACACACTGCAGGTTGCGCTGATAGGCTGACGACACGCTCGGCAAGCCGAAGGGCATGCGAACGCAGATGTGTGGTGGACCCTCGCAATGGCCCACGCGCGAAGGCCAGAAAGGCTCTTGAGATGCGGCCCTGTTGAGCTCTGGTACGTCGATGCAGACGCGCAGCCAGGCATCCTCGCCTGGATGGGGAGCTGCGCCTCGTGAGCGGCGGTCGCCGCACATGGCCCTTGCGTCTTGCAGTTCCTGAGTGGTCTTAGTGATGAACTCCTGAGCGGTGGGCGCTCTTTGCCCTGTGTTCTCCTGAGGGAAACGTGCCACGAAGCACGCCTCCATATGGTGCCCGAGCGCCTCCCTCGTGATGTTGGCAAGGTCTAAGGCCCTCCAGAAGAGAGCCCCCGAGCCCTGCCCGAGGAGGGCGCTGGGCGCGCCTTCCTATGCGACGGAGGGAGGCGCCCCTGGAGCAGGTACTGATCCTGGTGAGGTTCCATCTGCGACGCCACCCTCCTAAGGTCCGGCACGGCGCAACTGCTTCTTCTTCTTGGGGATGGCCTCGGGAGGATCCTCGCTCTTGTTGTCGGGGTCATCGATTGCGGCAGCTTGAAAAGCGTGCTCAAGGGAGCACACCGCATCCCTCTCTTCGCACGGGACCGTGATGATTCTGCCGCTTCCTGGCATCTTGAGGACATTGTAACCGTGGTGTGTCACCGCCATCAACTTGGCCAGGGCTGGATACCCGAGGATGGCGTTGTATGGCAGACGGATGTGCGCGATGTTAAAGTTGATGAGCTCGGTGCGGTAGTTCTTGTGTCCCCAAAGATGATAGGGAGGCGGACCTACCCTATCGGTGTGGTGGAACCGTCGGTCACTCCTCAGAAAGGCTTGGTAGGCTGAAGCTGCTCATATGGCACTTGGAGGTTGTCAAACGTGTCGAGGGACAGGACGTTGAGCCCTGCGCCGCCGTCGATGAGGGTCTTGGTAACTTGCACGTTGCTGATGACTGGTGAACAAAGCATCAGGAGGGCACCAGCGGTGGCTGCGCATTTGAGCTGATCTGCCGAGCTGAAGGTGATGGCGCACTAGGACCACTTGAGCGGGCGCGTGGCCTCGAGCTTGGGGAGGACTACATTCACCTCAGAGCGGACTGTTTGAAGCTACACTATGAGGCTGGGGCCTGTGTGTCGCCCAAGATGCAGGCGATTGCGCGCGGCTCCTGGAAGCCCCCAGCCCCCTCGTCTTGATGGTGGTCGTCATTCCTTCTTGGTGGTGGCGGCAGCGGGGGAAGACCGGCGTTGCCCTAAGGATGATCCTCACGAGGATGGTCCCTCTAGGCGTCCTCGCGAGGATGATCCTGCCAGCGGTCCTCATGAAGCCTATCGCGCCACTCCTGGCGCGGGCCACGGTCGTCCCAGGGTCCGCCTCCACGTCCTCCTCCTCGGCCATAGCCCCGGTCGCTGCTCTCGGGGCGTCGACCTAAGCATCCTTCGCAAATAGCTCTGAGTTCTTGACAGTCACTAGTGCTGCGGGTGTTCAGGTTGTGGAAGGCGCGGAATGGTCGACTGCCCTTGGATGACTCGGGCTAGTCCCTGCCTCGCTTGGTGTCTGGCTCCGCTGCGAGCACAGCTGCTTCCTTGCGCTTCACGTCCTTGGCCTTGGCCTTCTTCTCCTCTGCGCCCGCAGCTGGCAGCTCGAGGATGGAGAGGCGCCCCTCCTCAGCTCTTGCACACTTGGTCGCCAGGTTGAACAACTCCTGAGATGTGCACAGTTCCTCGTGGATAGCGAGCTCCTCCTTCATCTTGATGTCGCGGACGCCGTCAGAGAACGCGGAGATGATGGCCTCGTCCGTAGCCTTGGGGATCTTGAGGCGAGTGTTGTTGAAGCGCTGGATGTACTTCTGGAGGGTCTCTCCTGGTTGTTGCTTGATGCGGTGCAGGTCACCCACGGCCGGCAGGCGGTCACGAGTGCCCTGGAAGTTGGCGACGAAGCGGTCGCGCATCTCGTCCCAAGAGGAGATCGAGCCTTGCGGCAGGTTCAGGAGCCAGGAGTGGGCACCATCCTTGAGAGCCATAGGAAACCAGTTCACCATGACTTTCTCGTCGCCGTTGGCCGCTTTGATGCTCAGCTCGTAGAGCTGTAGGAACTCCGCGGGGTCGGGGGTGCCGTCGTAGCGACGAGGCAGATCCGGCTTGAACTAGCCCGACCAGGCGACGCTACGCAGCTCGGAGGTGAAGGCGCGGCAGCTGGCCGTGGTCGCCGGGGCCTGTCTCGGAGGTGGAGCTTGGACTTGATGAGGCCCGCGTGTCGCCACCGCGGGTAGCACGCGGGCTTGCCGTGGTGGCGCGGGGAGCGCAGGTGCAGCTTCTCGCGGCCGAGGAATCTCTTGGCAGCTTCTCTCATCGTGCGCGGGCACCGTGCGCGGTGGATCGCGCCGTGGGGCCGCGCGCCTTGGCGCCAAGGCACCGTCTTGGGGCAGAGGTGGTGGAGGTGCTCCTCGAGCCATGTCGCCCGTGGCTGGAGGAGGGCGAGGCAGAGAGGGGGATGGCATCGGGGAGCCCCCTGCGGCGCGGACGAGCTCAACAACGCGGTCGAGCCAGTCCTCGTAGAGGTCGTCGATCGGGCGATAGCGCAGGAGCTCGTTCGCCATGAGGAGCGCGGCCTGCGCGTCCATGGGAGCATGATGCGCATGGGATGAGGAGCCGGCCGGGGTCAACGATGGGGTGGTGGTGCGGCCGTCCTGCCGCACCGAGGGGTGCCGCGAGGACGCTTGCTTCTTGTTCCCCACCAGGCCGGTGGCGGCGTTGGCGGCAAGCGACGACGAACGACGAGGTGGCTCGCTGATGGGAGCCGTCTGAGCAACACGGGTAGTGAGGGCAGCCCGGCGTTTAGCTCGAGCGCTGCGAGCGTCCCCCATGGAGACGACGGAGCGACGAAGCGATGGAGTGCCGATCGACGGAAGGGAAGCTACGATGCACCCCTACCTGGCACGCCAAATGTCGGATCATGGGTTCCGGCAAACCCTTGAGGTTCGAACTCTGGGTGTGCGCGAAGTTCTTTCCCTCCTACTGATCTACGCCCTAGCTCACTAAGGTCTCGTGGACGAACTCGACGCACTCGCAACACAAAGACACACGGTTTATACTGGTTCGGGCCACCGTTGTGGTGTAACACCCTACTCCGGTTTGGTGGTGGTGGATTGCCTCTTGGGCTGATGAAGAATAGTACAAGGGGAACAGTAGCCTCCTGAGATTGAGGTGTTCTTGTGCTTGGTGTGGCTAAGGGTTGGCCTTTGATTATATCAGATCCCCCCTTTGATCAGATGAGATCCCCGCTTTCATCAAATGAGATCCCCCCTTTTATGGTGGCTAGTCCTACTTATATAGGCCCTAGTCCTCTCCCCAAATATTGAGTGGGAAGGGAGCCAACAACGGCGGCTAATTTGAAAGGGGACAGCTAGTACGAGCTATCCTGACAAAAGGTGGTCTTCGCCTGCCAAAGGTTCTGGTGGTGACGACGTCCTGGGCTCCATGGTGACCTCCATCCTGCCGTCCTTCTGGTCTTGGTCTCGTTGCACTGATATGGAAACCTTTGCCTGATGCCTCGGTACTCCGCGCCTGCGCTTGCCCCCTTCGCACCAAAGAGGAAATAAGGACGCTGCGCGTGCTGGCGCTTGCCTGGTGCCCGCCTGGTGTCGATCGTCATGGCTCACGTCACAAGAGCCTCGCGAGGTTCGCGCCGCCTTGATATCTCCGCTCCTCGCGAGGCAGCCTGGTGAGGCCACTCCTGAGGAGGTCTTGCGTTGTGCGCCTCGCGAGGCTTGGCCCCTCATGAGGGTCTTGAATGCCTTGTTGATGATGATGGGCCGTACAGACCTGCCAGCACAGCCACGCCATGGGGCCGTAGGCAGGCAAGTCTGGGGACCCCCGTTCCCAGAACGCCGACAACCGTCTACCAAGCCTACGATGGAATTACTCACGCACAGCAGTGAGCATCATGAAATTGGTGATGGAGGAAGGTTGATGATGACGATGGCGACAGATTCCCCTCTCCGGAGCCCCGAATGGATCCAGATTAGCCCTCCCAAGAGAGTTTAGGGCTTGGCGGCAGCTCCGTATCGTAAAACGCAATGAATCCTTCTCTTTGATTTTTTTTCTCCCCGAAAGTGAATATATGGAGTTGGAGTTGAGGTCGGTGGAGCGTTAGGGGGCCCACGAGGCAGGGGCGCGCCCAGGGGGGTAGGCGCGCCCCCACCCTCGTGGACAGGGTGTGGGCCCCCTGACATGGATTCTTCTTCCAGTATTTTTTATATATTCCAAAAATAATCTCCGTTGATTTTCAGGTCATTCCGAGAACTTTTATTTCTACAAAAAAATAACACCATGGCAATTATGCTGAAAATAGCGTCAGTCCAGGTTAGTTCCATTCAAATCATGCAAGTTAGAGTCCAAAACAATGGCAAAAGTGTTTGGAAAAGTAGATACGACGGAGATGTATCAACTCTCCCAAGCTTAAACCTTTGCTTGTCCTCAAGCAATTCAGTTGATAAACTGAAAGTGATAAAGAAAACTTTTAAAAACTCTGTTTTCTCTTGTTGTTGCAAATATGTAAAGCCAGCATTCAAGTTTTCAGCAAAGATTATGAACTAACCATATTCACAATAACATTTAGGTCTCATGTTTACTCATATCAATGGCATAATCAACTAACAAGCAATAATAATAAATCTCGGATGACAACACTTCCCCAAAACAATCATAATATGATATAACAAGATGGTACCTCGCTAGCCCTTTCTGAGACCGAAAACATAAATGCAGAACACCTTTAAAGATCAAGGACTGACTAAACATTGTAATTCATGGTAAAAGAGATCCAGTCACAGTCATACTCAATGTAAACTAACAGTAATGGATGCAAATGACAGCGGTGCTCTCCAACTGGTGCTTTTTAATAAGAGGATGATGACTCAACATAAAAGTAAATGAATAGGCCCTTTGCAGAGGGAAGTAGGGATTTGTAGAGGTGCCAGAGCTCGGTTTTGAAATAGATATGAATAATATTTTGAGCGGTGTACTTTCATTGTCAACATAACAACCGAGAGATCTCGATATCTTCAATGCTACACACATTATCGGCGGTTCCCAAGCAGAATGATAAAGTTTATACTCCCCCACCACCAACAAGCATCAATCCATGGCTTGCCCAAAAGAACGGGTGCCTCCAACTAACAACAGTCCTGCGGAGTTTTGTTTGCAATTATTTTGATTTGATTTGAGCATGGGACTAGGAATCCTGGTGACCAGCCATTTTCTCGTGCGTGAGGAGCAGAGTCCACTCCTCTTGAGAATAACCCCGCCTAGCATGGAGGACACAGACAGCCCTAGTTGATTCATGAGCTATTCGAGTATACAAAACAGAGTGTTTGTTTGAAGGTTTAGAGTTTGGCACATACAAATTTACTTGGAACGGCAGGTAGATACCATATATAGGAAGGTATGGTGGACTCATATGGAATAACTTTTGGGATTATGGAATTGGATGCACAAGCAGTATTCCCGCTTAGTACAAGTGAAGGATAGAAAAAGACTGGGAAGCGACCAGCTAGAGAGCGACAACAGTCATGAACATGCATTAAAATTAATCAACACCGAATGCAAGCATGAGTAGGATATAATGCACCATGAACATAAATATCGTAGAGGCTATGTTGATTTTTTTTCAACTACATGCGTGAACATGTGCCAAGTCAAGCCACTCGAATCGTTCAAAGGAGGATACCACCCTATCATACCACATCACAACCATTTTAATAGCATGTTGGCACACAAGGTAAACCATTATAAACTCCTAGCTAATTAAGCATGGCATAAGCAACTACAATCTCTAATTTTCATTGCAAACATGTTTCTTTCATAATAGACTGAATCAGGAACGATGAACTAATCATATTTACAAAAACAAGAGAGGTCGAGTTCATACCAACTTTTATCATCTCAATCAGTTCATCATATATCTTCATTATTGCCTTTCACTTGCACGACCGACTAGTGTGGATAATAATAATAGTGCTCTTGCATTGGACTAAGCTGGAATCTACAAGCATTCAATACACGGGAGAAGACAAGGTAATATGGGCTCTTTGTTAGATCAACAATAATGCATATGAGAGCCACTCAACATTTTCATCATGGTCTTCTCCTCTCGACCCCCAAAGGAAAGAAAAGAAACAAAACTATTTACACGGGAAAGCTCCCAACAAGCAAAAGAAGAATGAGAAATCTTTTTGGGTTTTCTTTTTAATTACTACTGCTACAGGCATGGAAAGTAAACTAGCTAAAAGCTAGAACTAATTTTTTTCCTTAAGGTTTTTCAAACACAGAAGAAGAAAGCAAAAAAAAGAAAATAAACTAGCATGGATGATACAATGAAAAAGTATGAGCACCTACAGCTGGCATGAGTGTGTGAACATGAATGTAATTTAGGTGAGAAATATGTACTCCCCCAAGCTTAGGCTTTTGGCCTAAGTTGTTCTATGCCCATGGATCAAAACTGTAGTTGGGGTCGTACCGAGAAGGGTCCTCAGATTGCCACTGGCTGGCGATCTCCTCCGGATTCCACTTGTAAATGGACTGACGATGAGGGTCAGATGGTGGCTCCGGCTCTGCAGCTGACATCTGGCTACGGTAGGCATGAATGTCCTCCGGCAGAATAAGGTATATGCCTGAAAATATGTTGAACAAAGAGGGCGTAGGCAAGGTAATAAACTCACAATATTTTTTGTTAAATATCAATTTATATTTGAGTGTCTTGTTCTTATCCTTAACAATAAACTCATGTGCTACCATACTCTTATAACCTAGAGCAATAGGAGACAGCAACTTTTCCTCTTTCTCATAATGCCTGATAGGTATGTTAAAGTGTGCAGCAAGGCGCGAGGCAAAGATACCTTCGAGGATGGGGCCCTTAGTACGGTTCAGATTTAACCGTTTAGCAACAATAGCGCCTAAACTGAAAGTATTGTCCTGAAACAAGGCATGGCGCAAAATAACAATATCAGGGGCACTAAGGTTTCCACGGTTCCCGCGAGCAATTAAGCATCTACTAGCAAATATGGCGAAGTAACGTAGAATAGGAAAATGTATGCTAGTGATTCTCGCATCAGAAACTTTCCTCGTTTCCCCTACAACAATCATATCAATAAATCCCTCCACATAAATACGATGTGGTTCCTCTATGATGCCCTCAAAGGGTATCAAACAGATCCGGCAAAAATCATAAAGTGACATCTCCTTATGCTCATCATATAAATAAAATTCCACCGAAGGTGGTGATCTGCTTGCATGGAAATGAAAATTTTGCACAAAGATATTGGTGAGTAAGAGGTACTGTTCACGCTGGTTGTGGAGGAAGGTGGTGAGGCCTGCATTCTCAGCCAAATGATAAAATTCTTCATGAATCCCAGTTTCTCTCAAGAACTCATCACAAGGCCATTCACATGGCCGAACCTCCGCAATACGAGGGAGATTATATTTGGGCTTTTTGTTCTCCTCACTTTGCTTATCCTTCGAGCTTCGGCTCGATGAGCCCCTAAAAATATCTTCATCTTTTCTGAAAATTTCTAAAAAATTTAGTAACTTAAAATAAAAGTGAACCATACTCAACAAAATTGATAGTAACTACTCCTACAAGTGCCTAGATGCCATATCATGCATTAAAACTACTTTTGACCACCTAAATTTGACATGCAAGTTCAAGAACAGGGTCACCTAAGCAGAAAAAATTTGCAATAAATAAAGCACTAGAACAAAAACTAATTGGACCATTGGAGGAGTCACATACCAAAAAACAATCCCCCAAATCAGTTTTATGAATGGAGCTTTGAGCAAGGAGATCAAAAATGGCAGCAAGTTGAGCTAGAACTCGGGTTTGAGCTGGCTAGTGATTTTTTTGGAAGAAGGAGTGTGTGGTGGCTGGAATAAGTGGAGGGAACCCATGTGGGGTCCATGAGGCAGGGGCGCACCCTGGACCCTCGTGGCCAGGTGCTGGCTCCCCCTGATGTGTTCTTAGTGCCAGATATTCTCAAATATTCTAGAAAAAATCATATTTAATTTTCAGGGCATTTGGAGAACTTTTATTTTTGAGGTATTTTTTATTGCATGGATAATTCAGAAAACAGTCAGAAAAATATTATTTTTGCTTTATTTAATATAAATAACAGAAAGTAAAAAGAGGGTACACAGAGTTGTGCTTTCTAACTTCATCCATCTCATGCTCATCAAAAGGAATCCACTAACAAGGTTGGTCAGGTCTTGTTAACAAACTCATTTCGAATAACATGAAACCGAAGAATTTTCGAATAACACTAGGTTACCTCAACGGGGATATGCACATCCTCAACAATAAGAATATCATATTTCTTCTTGACAGTAGGAAGAGGAAATTCAAAAGCTCCAATAGTAATTGTTGAAATTTTTCCAATAGAATTGATATTGTGGACTTGAGGTTGTTTCCTTGGAAAGTGTACCATATGCTCATTAACATTAACATGAAAAGTGACATTGCCTTTGTTGCAATCAATAACAGCCCCTGCAGTATTCAAAAAGGGTCTTCCAAGAATAATAGACATACTATCGTCCTCGGGAATATCAAGAATAACAAAGTCCGTTAAAATAGTAACGTTTGCAACCACAACAGGCACATCCTCACAAATACCGACAGGTATAGCAGTTGATTTATCATCCATTTGTAAAGATATTTCAGTAGGTGTCAACTTATTCAAATCAATTCTACGATATAAAGAGAGAGGCATAACACTAACACCGGCTCCAAAATCACATAAAGTCGTTTTAACATAGTTTCTTTTAATGGAGCATGGTATAGTTGGTACTCCTCGATCTCCAAGTTTATTTGGTATTCCACCCTTAAAAGTGTAATTAGCAAGCATGGTGGAAATTTCAGCTTTCGGTATCTTTCTTGTATTAGTAACTATATCTTTCATATATTTAGCATAAGGATTCATTTTAAGCATATCAGTCAAACGCATACGCAAAAAGATAGGTCTAATCATTTCAATGAAGTGCTCAAAATCCTCATCATCCTTTTTCTTGGATGGTTTAGGAGGAAAAGGCATGGGTTTCTGAACCCATGGTTCTCTTTCTTTACCATGTTTCCTAGCAACGAAGTCTCTCTTATCATAACGTTGATTCTTTGATTGTGGGTTATCAAGATCAACAACAGGTTCAATCTCTACATCATTATCATTGCTGGGTTGAGCATCAACGTGAACATCATCATTAAAATTATCACTAGGTTCATGTTCATTACCAGATTGTGTTTCAGCATCAGAAATAGAAATGTCATTTGGATTCAATGTGTGTCAACAACAGGTTCACTAGAAGCATGCAAAGTCCTATCATTTTTCTTTTTCTTCCTCTTAGAAGGACTAGGTGCATCAACATTAGTTCTCTGAGAACCTTGCTCAATTATCTTAGGATGGCCCTCAGGATACAAAGGTTCCTGAATCATTTTATCACCTCTAGTCATAACTCTAACAGCATTATCATTCTTCTTATTATTTAATTCATTGAGCAAATCATTCTGAGCTTTAAGTACTTGTTCTACTTGAGTGGTAACCATAGACGCATGTTTACCAATAAGTTTAAGTTCACCTTTAACACTAGCCATATAATCACTCAAGTGTTCAAGCATCTCTGCATTGTGTTTCAATTGTCTACCAACATAAGCATTGAAATTTATAAGAAAATTATCAAACTCATCTAAGCATTGGCTAGCAGACTTATTACGAGGAATATCACCTTCATCAAATCTATAGAGAGAATTTACCTTTACTACCTGTGTTGGTGAAAGTGCAACTATCCCCGGGTGGTTTTGGTAATTCCTAACAACATATAGCTTATTGAGCTAATGCTACTTGAAGATAAATATTTCAAGAAAAGCTCAATGATTGGCATGGCATGGATTATAAAGTGGACCCCACAAAATGCTAAGGACAAAATAGTTGGCTCAAGCTCAAAGCACAAGACTCTACTTTTTCATTTTTAGTGATCCAAGATCACATTGAGTCCATAGGAAAAGCCAATACTATTAAGAGGGGATGAGGTGTTGCTTAATGAGGTTCTTGCTCAAAGTGCTTAGTGATATGCTCCACAACCCTCAACCACTTTCTCATATCCAAATATATCCCAAACCAGAAGTCAAACTCGGCCCCACCGTTTTGATCTATCCGGCGCCACCGAGTTCACTTGACATAGCCACTGCCACAACCCCTAGTCTTTTCGGTCCCACTGATAGGGATCTCAGTCTCACCGAGATGGGATTGTAATCTCTCTGTTTTCCTTCATAACGTTTCGGTCCAACCGAGATGAGGGATCGGTCCCACCGAGATTGCAATGCAAACTCTCTGTTTCCCTTTTGCAACGTTTCGATTCTACCGAGAGAGCGAATCGGTCCCACCGAGATTGCCTGACCAACTCTCTGGTTAGTCTATTACCAAAATCGGTCTCACCGAGTTTGTGTAATCAGTCTCACCGAGATTACGTTATGCCCTAACCCTAATGATATTGGTCCCACCGAAAACCCTAACGGTCACATTATGAACTAAATCGGTCTGACCGAGTTGTATGATTCGGTCCCACCGAGTTTGGTGATTTGTGTGTAACGGTTAGATTTTGTGTGGAGGCTATATATACCCCTCCACCCACTCTTCATTCGTAGAGAGAGCCATCAGAACATGCCTACACTTCCAACATACATTTTCTGAGAGAGAACCACCTACACTTGTGTTGAGGTCAAGATACTTCATTCCAACCACATAAATCTTGATCTCTAGCCTTCCCCAAGTTGCTTTCCACTCAAATTATCTTTCCACCAAATCCAATCCTATGAGAGAGAGTTGAGTGTTGGGGAGACTATCATTTGAAGCACAAGAGCAAGGAGTTCATCATCAACACACCATTTGTTACCTCTTGGAGAGTGGTGTATCCTAGATTGGTTAGGTGTCACATGGGAGCCTCTGTCAAGATTGTGGAGTTGAACCAAGGAGTTTGTACGGGCAAGGAGATCGCCTACTTCATGAAGATCTACCCTAGTGAGGCAAGTCCTTCGTGGGTGATGGCCATGGTGGGATAGACAAGGTTGCTTCTTCGTGGACCCTTCATGGGTGGAGCCCTCCGTGGACTCACGTAACCGTTACCCTTCATGGGTTGAAGTCTCCATCAACGTGGATGTATGATAGCACCACCTATCAGAACCACGCCAAAAATCTCCATGTCTACATTGTGTTTGCTCCCTCCAAACTCCTTCCTTTACCTTCATATGCAATTGTTTTACATTCCGCTGCTATACTCTTAGAATTGCATGTGTAGGTTGTTTGCTTGACTTGTGCTAAGTTGCTAAAATCTGCCAAGAATTAAAATTGGGAAAAGGCTAGATTATTATTTGGTCAAGTAGTCTAATCACCCCCCTCTAGACAAACTTTTGATCCTACAGTCGGGTTATCAAGACCATGTATTTCTTCAATAGGTGGTAAATTCTTAACATCTTCAGCTTTAATACCTTTTTCTTTCATAGATTTCTTTGCCTCTTGCATATCTTCAGGACTGAGAAATAGAATACCTCTTTTCTTCGGAGTTGGATTAGGAGTTGGTTTAGGAAATGTCCAATTATTTTCATTAGTCAACATATTATTCTATAACAATTCAGCTTGATCAACAGTTCTTTCCCTGAAAACACAACCAGCACAACTATCCAGGAAATGTCTGGAAGCATCGGTTAGTCCATTATAAAAGATATCAAGTATTTCATTCTTCTTGAGAGGATGATCGGGCAAAGCATTAAGTAATCAGATAAGACTCCCCCAAGCTTGTGGGAGACTCTCTTCTTCAATTTGCACAATATTATATATTTCCCTTAAAGCAGCTTGTTTCTTATGAGCGGGGAAATATTTAGCAGAGAAGTAATAATTCATATCCTGGGGACTACGCACACAACCAGGATCAAGAGAATTAAACCATGTTTTAGCATCACCCTTTAATGAGAATGGAAACAACTTAAGGATAAAGTAATAGTGAGTTTTCTCATCATGAGTAAACAGGGTGGCTATATCATTTAATTTAGTAAGATGTGCCACAACAGTTTCAGATTCATAGCCATAAAAAGGATCAGATTCAACCAAAGTAATTAACTCAGGATCGACAGAGAAATCATAATCCTTATTAGTAATAAAGATAGGTGAAGTAGCAAAAGCAGGGTCATATTTCATTCTAGCATTCAAAGATTTTTCTTTAAGCTTAGCTAATAATTTCTTAAGATCATATCTATCATTGCAAGCTAATAAGTCTCTAGCAGTTTCTTCATCCATAACATAACCCTCGGGAACAACAGGCAATTCATATCTAGGGGAGAATCTTCATCATCACTTTCATCAATATTATTAGTTTCAATAATTTCATTCTCTCTAGCCCTAGCAAGTTGTTCATCAAGAAATTCACCTAGTGGCACAGTAGTATCATGCATAGAAGTAGTTTCATCATAAGTATCATGCAAAGCAGAAGTGGCATCATCAATAACATGCGACATATCAGAATGAATAGTAGGTGTAGGTGTCGCAAGTTTACTCAAAACAAAACGTGAATCAAGTGCAGAGCTAGATGGCAGTTCCTTACCTCCCCACATAGTTGAGGGAAAAATCTTGGTTCTTTGATCTTTCAAGTTCTTCATAGTGATAAGCAGATATAAAATCCCAAGTGACTCAAAGAATAGAGCTATGCTCCCCGGCAACGGCGCCAGAAAATAGTCTTGATAACCCACAAGTATAGGGGATCGCAACAGTTTTCGAGGATAGAGTATTCAACCCAAATTTATTGATTCGACACAAGGGGAGCCAAAGTATATTCTCAAGTATTAGCAGCTGAGTTGTGAATTCAACCACACCTGGAAACTTAATATCTGCAGCAAGGTATTTAGTAGCAAAGTGATATGATAATAATGGTAACGGTAGCAAAAGTAATATTTTTGGGTTTTATAGTGATTGTAACAGTAGCAACAGAAAAGTAAATAAGTGAAGAACAATATATGAAAAGCTCATAGGCATTGGATCGGTGATAGATAATTATGTCGGATGCGATCGATCATGCAACAGTTATAACATAGGGTGACACAAAACTAGCTCCAGTTCATCAATGTAATGTAGGCATGTATTCCGAATATAATCATACGTGCTTATGGAAAATAACTTGCATGACATCTTTTGTCCTACCCTCCCGTGGCAGCGGGGTCCTATTGGAAACTAAGGGATATTAAGGCCTCCTTTCAATAGAGTACCGGACCAAAGCATTAACACATAGTGAATACATGAACTCGTTAAACTACGGTCATCACCGGTAAGTATCCCGATTATTGTCACTTCAGAGTTAACGGATCATAACACATAATAGGTGACTATAGACTTGCAAGACACGATCAAGAACTCACATATATTCATGAAAACATAATAGGTTCAAATCTGAAATCATGGCACTCGGGCCCTAGTGACAATCATTAAGCATAGCAAAGTCATAGCAACATCAATCTCAGAACATAGTGGATACTAGGGATCAAACCCTAACAAAACTAACTCGATTACATGATAAATCTCATCCAACCCATCACCGTCCAGCAAGCCTACGATGGAATTACTCACGCACAACGGTGAGCATCATGAAATTGGTGATGGAGGAAGGTTGATGATGACGATGGCGACGGATTCCCCTCTCCGGAGCCTCGAACGGACTCCAGATTAGCCCTCCCGAGAGAGTTTAGGGCTTGGCGGCAGCTCCTTATCGTAAAACGCGATGAATCCTTCTCTCTGATTTTTTTCTCCCCGAAAGTGAATATATGGAGTTGGAGTTGAGGTCAGTGGAGCGTTAGGGGGCCCACGAGGCAGGGGCGCACGCCCAGGGGATAGGCGCCCCCCACCCTCGTGGACAGGGTGTGGGCCCCCTGACGTGGATTCTTCTTCCAATTTTTTTATATATTCCAAAAATAATCTCTGTTGATTTTCAGGTCATTCCGAGAACTTTTATTTCTGCACAAAAATAACACCATGGCAATTTTGCTGAAAACAGCGTCAGTCCGGGTTAGTTCCATTCAAATCATGCAAGTTAGAGTCCAAAACAAGGGCAAAAGTGTTTGGAAAAGTAGAAACGACGGAGACGTATCAATGACCATAGAAGGTTTTATTCATGTAAACGGAACAAGAATTATTCTTTGACTTAAATGAATAACTGTATTGCAATAAACACGATCTAATCTTGTTCATGCTCAACGCAAACACCAAATAATATTTATTCAGGCTCAACACTAATCTCGGAGGTATATGGAGTGTGCGATGGTGATCATATCAATCTTGGAAACACTTCCAACACACATCGTCACCTAGCCCTTAACTAGTCTCTGTTTATTTTGCAACTCATGTTTCGAGTTTCTAATCTTAGCAACTGAATTGGTATCAAATACCCAGGGGCTACTATGAGCACCTGTAAGGTACACATCAATAACATATATATCAAATATACCTTTGTTTACTTTGCCATCCTTCTTATCCGCCAACTATTTGGGGCAGTTTCGCTTCCAGTGACCATTTCCCTTGCAGTAGGAGCACTCAATTTCAAGATTGGGTCCAACTTAGGGCTTCTTCCTGGGAGTGGAAACTTGCTTGCCATTCTTCTTGAAGTTCACTTTCTTCCCCTTGCCTTTTTTCTTGAAACTAGTGGTCTTGTTAACCATCAACACTTGATGCACCTTCTTGATTTCTACATCTGCTGATTCCAGCATCATGAAGAGCTCGGGAATCGTTCTCGTCATCCCTGGCATATTATAGTTCATCATGAAGCTCTAGTAGCTTGGTGATAGTGACTAGACAATTCTGTCAATCACTATCTTATCTGGAAGATTAACTCCCACTTGATTCAAGTGATTGTAGTACCCAGACATTCTAAGCACATGCTCACTGGTTGAGCTATTCTCCTCCATCTTGTAGGCAAAGTACTTGTCAGAGGTCTCATACCTCTCAACATGGGCATGAGCCTGAAATACCAATTTCATCTCTTAGAACATCTTATATGTTCCATGGCATTCAAAACGTCTTTGGAGCCCCAATTCTAAGCCGTAAACCATGGCGCACTAAACTATCAAGTAGTCATCAGATCAAGCTTTGCCAAATGTTCATAACGTCTGCATCAGCTCCTGCAACAGGTTTGTCACCTAGCGGTGCATCAAGGATATAATTCTTCTGTGCAACAATGAGGATAATCTTCACATCACGGACCCAGTCATTGCTGCCATCAACTTTCAACTTAGTTTTCTCTACGAACCTATCAAAAAATGGGGAAGCTACATCGCGAGCTATTGAACTACAACATAATTTGCAAAGACATTTTGACTATGTTCATGATAAATCTTAGTTCAATTAATCAAATTACTGATGAACTCCCACTTAAATCAACATCCCTCAAGTTGTCTAAGTGATACATGATCCAAATCAACTAACCCATGTCCAATCATCACGTGAGATGGGGTAGTCATCAATGGAGAACATCTCTATGTTGATCATATCTACTATATGATTCATTTTCGACCTTTCAGTCTCTAGTGTTCTGAGACCATGTCTATACATGCTAGGCTCGTCAAGTTTAACCCAAGTATTTTGCATGTGCAAAACTGTCTTACACCCGTTTTATGTGAACGTAGAGTCTATCACACCCGATCATCACTAGGTGTTTCCAAATGATGAACTTTGGCAATGGTGCATACTCAAGGAGAACACTTTTATCTTGAAATTTCGTGAAGGGATCATCTTATAATGCTACCGCCGTTCTAAGCAAAATGAGATGCATAAAGGGTAGACATCACATGCAATCAAAATATGTGACATGATATGGCCATCATCATCTTGTGCTTTTGATCTCCATCTTCAAAGCATTGTCATGATCTCCATCATCACCGGCTCGACACCTTGATCTCCATCATTGCGTCAGGGTCGTCTTGCCAACTATTGCTTCTACAACTATTGCTAATGCATAGCAATAAAGTAAAGCAATTGCATGGCACTTGCATTTCATACAATAATTAAGAGACAACCCTAAGGCTCCTACCGGTTTTCGATATTAAAAAACATGATCATCTCATAAAAAATATATATCACATCATGTTTTGACCATATCACATCACAACATGCCCTGCAAAAACAAGTTAGATGTCCTCTACTTTGTTGTTGCAAGTTTTATGTGGCTGTTACGGGCTTCTAGCAAGAACCGTTCTTAACTACGCAAAAACCACAATGATGATTATCAAGTTTGTTATTTTAACCTTCTTCAAGGACCGGCCGTAGTCAAATTTGATTCAACAAAAGTAGGAGAAACAGACACCCGCCAGCCACCTTTATGCAAAACAAGTTGCATGTAAGTCGGTGGAACCGGTCTCATGTGCGTGGACATGTAAGGCTGGTTCGGGCCGCTTCATCCTCGCCGAATCAAAAATAAGACGTTGGTGGTAAGTAGTATGACCATCACCGCCCACAACTCCTTTGTGTTCTATTCGTGCAAATCATCTACGCATAGACCTGGCTCGGATGCCACTGTTGGGGAACGTTACATGGAAAACAAAAAAAATTCTACGCACACGCAAGATCTATCCATGGAGATGCATAGCTAGGAGAGGGGGATAGTGTCACATCCCTAGTTCTGGCTTGACCTATGCTTGCTTCCATCTGTGCATCATGTTTAAATTTTTGAAACTTGAACTGAGGAAATTTGGAAGCCTCAAAACCCTAAATAAAAGAAGGGCAAAAACCCTGAAATCTCATTCATTGTTCCAAAATGCTCTTCTTAGATGTTTAATATTTTTGGCAAGGGTTTTGATCCAAACCAAAAATGATGAACATTTTAAAAGGATTTATTTTTGGGACTTTGAATTTAAATCATTAGCTATTTGAATTTGAATTATATTCATATAACTAGAATATAATTTCAAATACCCTTGAAATATTTTATGAGCTTTTGGAAAAGTCCATCTAGCAAAATAAAAATATTCAGAGGAGCTTTTGGCATTGTTTGAATTATTTTAAATTCAAAACAGTGGCAAAAGATTAAATAAAAATAAAACAGAACAGAAATATATAAAAAAAGAGAAGCCCAGCCACTTACCTGACGCCCACTTACCTGGCCCAGCTCCTCCAGCGGCCCAGCCCACCACCACCTCCTCCTGTCGTCTTCCCCACGCCAGTAGGCAACGCGCGTGGCCGACGAGCGCCGACGCTGCATCGGCCACCTCCTGCTTCCCCGGCCACCTCCTGCTTCCACCGCAACGCCACGGCCTTCTAGCATCGCCACGCAGCCCCCTGGTCCCTCTCGCTCACTCCCTCGAGCTCATCCCTCTCCTCTGCTTCCTCTCTCTCACTCGCCCGAACGCAGCCGTCGCCGCCGACGAGCTCCCTCGCGGCCACCGCCACCCCCTCTCCTCTCCGACGCGCTCCCGAGCTCCGCTGTTCCGCCCTCGTCCTCCTCGTCGTCTCACGCGACCAGAAGGGCCCCGAGCAGCCGCCATCGTCATCGTCTTCAAGCTTCGGCCCCGGTGCCCTTCTCCGTCGATTCGGCCACTCCGGCGCGCCCCCGAGCCCACTAACCATCCCTGCAGCTCCGCGGTGAGCCTTTGACCCGATTCCCCCTTTCCTCGTCGTCCTTCGCGAGCTCTAGCCCCGACCCCCAACCATGACCGAAGCATCTCGCCGTCGGCCATGGCGTGGCCGTGGCCATAGCCACCGCAGCTCGCTCCCGAGCCCACCAGCGTGCTCACCGCAACCTTAGGAACCCAAAGCACCTAACCACTCGTCCTCTCGTGCACCGCAGCGCCGGTCCCGCGAACCCCCGAGCTCCGGCCGCCGCCTCGGGCTCCACTCCGGCGAACCCCGGCCACCCCCGCACCTCCCGTTGGTCCCCCTAGATGCGCACGGGCACGGGCTACCTCCTGGTGCCCTTGGCGCGTCGATCCGTCGTCTCTGGCGCAACTCCGGCAAGCCACCGCCACGTCTGGTCATTGCCGGCGGCTAGACGCCGGTGGATTAGCCCCGGTTGACCAGGGATTTGACCCCCCTGGGTCACTGACGTGTGGGCCCGTCTCCTGCTAACTTTGGTTAAGTTAATAACTAATTTTAATTAAGCCACCGACTCACTGACATGTGGGCCCTAGTGCCCCTAATCTTTAATTAAACTAAACTAAACCCCCCTGTTTAACCCGTGTCACTGACGTGTGGACCCCACACGTCAGGTTTGACCCTAGCCAGCCGCAGTTGACCTGCTGACGTCATGCTTACTCAATGCTGACGCAGTAAGTATTTCTGGAATTAAAATAAATCAGGAAATGATTTATAAATTTCAGAAAATGCCTAAAACTTCTAAAATTCATAGTAATTCAACCGTAGCTCCAAATCAAACAATTTATATACGAAAAATTATCAGAAAAATTCAAGGAATCCATCTGTACTATTTTCATGCATGTTTGAACAATGTTTGTTCTCTGTTTTGGACAAAACAAATAAAGGGCATTTAAATAATCATATATGGAGTTGGAATTTGAATCATGTATTCAAACCAACTTCATTTAAATCATAGCTAGGTGCATTAGCCCAAAACACATTCATATTGCCATGTCATAGCATGCATCATATTGTGCATTGCATTGATCGTGTTTCTTCAGAGTTTGCCGGTGTTGTTTCCCCCTCGGTAGACGTTGTACCGATGATGTGATCGTTGACACTAATGAAGACTCAATGCTATCTTCAGAAGTGACAGGCAAGCAAAACCCCCTTGTTCATTCCGATAAAATCCCACTCTCTCGCTCCTGCTCTCTTTTACTGCATTAGGACAACAACGACATATTTGTTACTTGCTGCGGTAGCTGAACCCCTTTATCCTTTGCATGACCTGTCATTGCCACAGTAAATAGATGAAACCCACTAGCATGAGTAGGAGTTGTTTGAGCCCTGATGTGCCTACTCATTCATGCTTGTTTGTCATGCCTGCTACTGCTTAGAGTTGAGTCAGGTCTGATTCATCGGGGATGAATCAGAGGGGTGTGAACATGTCCTACCTTGTGTGAGCTAAGTGTGTGAACACGATTTGGTAAAGGTAGCGGTGAGAGGCCATGTAGGAGTACATGGTGGGTTGTCTCATTGCAGCCGTCCTCAGGAACTGAGTTCTGTGTTTGTGATCCATGATCAGTTACTACCACACATTGGGCTCCGGGCGCTCCAAGCTCTCTCGACTTATTAATCAACTTGATCTCTGTCCAGGAGTTGCAACTAGTTTCTGGTGTTTGTAGGTAGTGTTAGTAGTCTACCAAGTGGCACCCGGTACAGGTGGGCTTGGGACAGACTAGGCACAGTGGCACGGTGTACCAAGTGGCACCCGGATGGTGGGCTTGGGAACCCTGCTCACATCGTTTGGGGCCGTGAGCGACACCCCGGCCGGATCTCCTTGCGGATGGAACCCGAATAGGCGATAAACCTGGACTAGAGACTTGTTCGGTTAGTCAGGTCGTGGCCGACTCCCTCGCCCGGCTTCCGCTTGAAGGTTGCCGAGGTACATGACGTGTACAGGGCGGTAAGTGGTGAGAGCGTGTGTGAAGAAGTACACCCCTGCAGGGTTAACATCATCTATTCGAATAGCTGGATTCCTCGGATATGGAAACTTGGACCCCTTGTACAGTTCATAGACAAGTGAAAGTGGATACTCTAAAATACGCAAGATAAGCGTGAGTGCTATGGATGGCGTTATCGTAGGAGACGGGAGCGGATCCATAGTGGTGTATTGATATGGTGAATATGTGGACTCGTGTGCGCCACCTCAAAAGAGTTACTTGCAGTCGTAGTTCAGGTTAGCCACTGAGTCAAAGCTGGCTTGCTGCAGTTAAACTCCACCACCCCCTTTGTTGATAATGATGCATATGTAGATAGATCTGATGTAAGTCTTGCTGGGTACATTTGTACTCACGTTGCTTAATTTATGTTTTTGCAGAGAGACTTCAGTCTCACTAGTAGTTCCACGTGGCCTTCGACGTTTAGCTTGTTACCTCAGCTACGATCTTGTGCCCTCGGCAGGATCTGGTAGATAGTCAGGCTTCTCAGCCTTTTTCATTTATAGTTGTCTGTACTCAGACATGTTAAGCTTCCGCATGTGCTTTGACTTGTATGCTCTGATTGTTGGGTCATGAGACCCATGTTTGTAATATCTCGCTCCTCGGAGCCTATTGAATAAACTACTTGAGTCGTAGAGTCATTTTGTGATGCCATGTTGTATTGCACATATCGAGCATATTGTGTGTATGTTATTGAAATGCTTGGTATGTGTGGGATCTGACTATCTAGTTGTTTATCTTTAGTAGCCTCTCTTACCGGGAAATGTCTCCTAGTGTTTCCACCGAGCCATGGTAGCTTGCTACTGCTCCGGAACACTTAGGCTGGCCGGCATGTGTCCTTCTTCATTCCTGTGTCTGTCCCTTCGGGGAAATGTCACGCGATGAATACCGGAGTCCTGTTAGCCCGCTATAGCCCGGTTCACCGGAGTCCTGCTAGCCCAGTGCTGCAGCCTGGATTCACTCGCTGATGACCGACACGTTCGATGTTGGGTCATGGATGCCTGTCCCTGTAAGTTTGTGCCACTTTGGGTTTACGACTAGCCATGTCAGCCCGGGCTCCTTATCATATGGATGCTAGCGACACTATCATATACGTGTGCCAAAAGACGCAAACGGTCCCGGGCAAAGGTAAGGCGACACCCGTGGGAATACCGTGCGTGAGGCCGCAAAGTGATATGAGGTGTTACATGCTAGATCGATGTGGCATTGAGTCGGGGTCCTGACAGCGTTGGTATCAGAGCTTGACTGCCTGTAGGATTACCAAGCCAAACTGGTCGAAGTTGAGTCTAGAAACTCTTTAGTTATATAAGGGAATTGATTGTGGGATGGAACGTAAGGCTCTTTTTACTCCTTTACCTCATGCCCTTCTGATCTGAGTCATCTTATCTTTCCTACGGGGTTAAGAACTAGGCTTTCTCTTCTTTCTATCAGGATCACGTGTTATTAATCCGTAGACTTATAGATTGTTGGATTTAAGTCTCAGTTCAGTTCCTACTATTTCTGTATGTTAACTGTTGATCTCCAAACCTTGATATTGTGCTTCTGAGTGGTTATGCCACCCTTTTGTGAATGTCTCAAATCTTTTCTGACCATTTACAGCCGTTATGCTGTCCGAGTCATCCCAGGTTTCTAAATATTCTGATGCGTTTGCAAAATCCTTTTCCTCTAGTTTCAATGTCTTTCTAGGCCAGGTTAATCACACAAATTGTTGAGTTGAGGTACTCTACTGCCTCGACCTTTATGTTGGAGTTATTATTATGACCCTAGGTGTCTCAGGGGATTATCTAGTGGTCTAGCCATGATTTGTGTCCTAGTGTGATGATTCTGGCCTTTATTCTCGAAAGCATTCCGTGATGCTACTTAGTAGTAGGTATTCTACTCCTTGGGTTTTGAACCCGAGATTCACCCTACTTACTTCATGTTGATAGTAGTTGCTAGCTCCCTTAGGTTATTAGTAACCTTGCGATAGTCCTCGAAGTCTGTGGTATCTTCTTCTTCCAAATACCATGAACTACTTATGGCAGAAGTTCCTCGTTGAACTGAACGATCACAACCAGAGTGCTCTTGATGAGTTCTCCATTATATATTGTGGCTCTGCCAGTCCTACCTCTCTGCATGGCTTATCCGGAAGAAACATGTTGAACTTGGTTCGACATACTAATATATGCATCCACAACTCAGAAAGTTATATGTTCCTTTGAGTTGTCCCTCTTTAGTTGTCTACTGACCTTCGTCTATCAATTGATAGCCAAGAGTATGCGTGCGTTCGTTTATCGATGCCTATTACTCTTGTGGTCCGTCAAGCCATTCTGTCTTGAATGACTTGGAGAAACAAACTCCAGTACCTCATCCATATCTAGGATTGGGTCAAAGTAGTTGTATTCCGCAGATCAAATGCCAATCCAGCTTTTGGTTCTGTTCTACCTTGGAGTATTACCATCTTTTATATCGGGATTATTGTAGGAATTGCACACCATCCTATGAACTCTTGGTACAGTGATACCTCTTGCCATCATTGTTCATTCCTCGGTTCCTATGTTATTGTAACCGGAATGCCGACAAGTGAATCGTGGTGTGTGAAATCAATACTGCTAGCAACTCTGTTGCTTGGTAGTTAAATGGGCAATAATTTCATTCGTAGCGTGTTGGTTTTTGAATCATCATTCTAAGACTGATTGTGCTACCTAGTCCTTATTTCGGTGCACCCTTCGATTGATGAGTTAGGATCTTGTCAAGTCCTCACTCATTTGATCATATCGTCTTGCCCTCAAAAGCGAGATTATTCTCGAGCTTAGTAACATACCGGTGGTTCGTGATTTTCCGAATATCTTCTCGGAAGTATTACGAGGTTGTCCCTTGACCGTTATGTTGAGCTCGTGATCAAGTTGGTTTATTCCTGTAAACCACCCCTTCTCCAAGAATCCGTGTTGGATACCCTGAGCTAGTTGGATAAGCTAAACAACAACTTGGAGAGTTGGAAGATGAAAGCTTGTCCGACTTAGTTCATGTTAAGGGATATCTTTTTGTGTGTGTGTTGGTGTGTTTTCAAGAAAGATGATATCTTCATTGGTTGATCCTCGTGGTCAATTGCTGGATCTATTATCTTATCCAATCTTTGATTCGAGTATGGGCTATCGTCAAATCAAATCAGAACCAACGATATCCGTAATGTTGTCCTACTCGTGGTTTTTTCCTCGAGCATACACCATTATATTCTTTGGTCTGACCAATGCTATCACCGTGTTCACTTAACTATGGAATTCCTTTTAAAAGGAAACCCGGATGAATTGTTGTTGAGCCCATTGACAACATCCTTATCTCCTCCATGATTTTGTTGAACATTAAGCTAGTGTTGGAAACTTGTGTAAGCATTTTCTTCATGCCCCGTTCATGAAGTATATGTTTGGATGGAAGAAGTGACTTCCTTTGATTCACGTGCATTTGATGTAAGTTGCCGCCGTGAATTCGAGAAAGTCTATTTTTGTTTTCCTCTAGAATCATCCCAAGTCAGCCATGCACGTGCAAAGTATTCTGTGGTCTGTTAGACTGATCATCTTCGTTCCATATGAATTCTGTAGCACACCAAGCCACTGACTGATTTGTTCCAGGAGAAGGAGTTCTTTTTAAGAGCTAACCCGGGCTTAATCAAGAACTTTGATATCCTCGGTGATGGTTCCCAACCAGAACTCTGTAGTGTTTTATCATAAGACTACCATGTGGTCATGCTTGTCTGAGACAGCGTGTTCACACATGTGTAGCAGAACCAGCTCATGTTTTGGAGCTTGCTATCGTAGTTCATTTCCCGAGAATCTCGCAACGTCATTTCGTCGATTTGTGTTGCAAACTTTCATTTTTCTTCCTAGACTCGATGAGTCTGGAATATCCTGACACCAACCAGATCTGAATCTCAGGCAGATATGATGGTTGGAACATTTCCCAAGAACTATAATATTGGTCCCTCGATAACCGGTAAAGTGGATGTCGTGGCCAACACACCAGCCGGAAGACCTATTATTGTAGTATCTTGATTGAGAAAGTTGGCCACCTCCCCATAAGGACTTCGTAGGATTTACTTCCTAGCTATTCCTTATGGATTTTCGTGTTTCCGAAGTCCGACCTTTACTTGATGTTCTAGATACCAGACCATTTCTATGAATGGGTTACACTAGCACATCAATGAGAACATTAGAAGCGGAGTGCTAAATGTCTCTCGGTCGATCATCCAGATTTTATTTCCTTGGCCCCGCCAAGGGTGAAATCTGAGAAAGTGTTATCTTTCTTTATATCTGCATCATCCATCATCATTCATCATGGTAGCAAGTTGTGTTGCCAGGATCCTTGACACGGATATTGGTAAAATCTTGATGGTTATGGAAATGCTCAAGTTCTTGAGAGCACGCGCAAGTGCTAGGTTTGATCGTCGGCATTAACTGTATAGTGCTCTCAGTTTCCTCGGCAATGCTATGACCTTTTCAAACAGTGAATTCACCCTCTATTGTTGGGTTCTTCCCAGTTACCAGAATCATTCCCAGCATTTGCATTTTGTTCCCAGCTTGCACCGCCAATGTGCCATTCTACCATGGGTCCCTTCCATTTCCGGTGGTAAGCAAATTCATCCATTACGTTGTCTTCAACAAGGTAATCCACATCATCCAAGTCCGAGTATGCCATTCTACCGAACCCCTCTAAATGATCGATTATGATTTGCCTTAAGCTGGTATAAAGAGTTTCAATGATCTTTGAATCAAAGGTAATTCTTTTTGCCACTTAAGGGGATATTTCCACAAGTCACCTTCCCTAAGGTGCCCCGTTATGGTATCGTGGCAACTCAACTCCTCGCTACGTTAACAATCGTTTACCACCTTCTTAGGTGTGGAATTGTTGTCTACCTAGTGAACCTTCGTCATCTGCTTCACCCCATTCCTATGGATGTGTGCTTCGTCTCTTAGCTTGAGAGATGTTGCTATGTCTCATTCCGTGGGTTAATCCTGAGTTGTTCGACCTTCGAGAAGATCGACCCTTCTAGAGTCTCCTTCTTCTCTCCATGTCATGTTGGCAGGATTTCTCAGAGCAAGACTTCAAGATAAAGATGGTGATTGAATCAACGTTCATTTGGCGTGCAACCTGGATCGTGAAGATTGTGTTAGGTTGCGTTCCCCATCGTCTTACCCTACACTTGAATCTCGGGCCGAGATTCTTGTTTAGTGGGGGGTGAGTTGTCACATCCCTAGTTCTGGCCTGACCTATGCTTGCTTCCATCTGTGCATCATGTTTAAATTTTTGAAACTTGAACTGAGGAAATTTGGAAGCCTCAAAACCCTAAATAAAAGAAGGGCAAAAACCCTGAAATCTCATTCATTGTTCCAAAATGCTCTTCTTAGATGTTTAATATTTTTGGCAAGGGTTTTGATCCAAACCAAAAATGATGAACATTTTAAAAGGATTTATTTTTGGGGCTTTGAATTTAAATCATTAGCTATTTGAATTTGAATTATATTCATATAACTAGAATATAATTTCAAATACCCCTGAAATATTTTATGAGCTTTTGGAAAAGTCCATCTAGCAAAATAAAAATATTCAGAGGAGCTTTTGGCATTGTTTGAATTATTTTAAATTCAAAACAGTGGCAAAAGATTAAATAAAAATAAAACAGAACAGAAATATAAAAAAAGAGAAGCCCAGCCACTTACCTGACGCCCACTTACCTGGCCCAGCTCCTCCAGCGGCCCAGCCCACCACCACCTCCTCCTGTCGTCTTCCCCGCGCTAGTAGGCAGCGCGCGTGGCCGACGGGCGTCGACGCTGCCTCGGCCACCTCCTGCTTCCCCGGCCACCTCCTGCTTCCACCGCAACGCCACGGCCTTCTAGCATCGCCACGCAGCCCCCTGGTCCCTCTCGCTCACTCCCTCGAGCTCATCCCTCTCCTCTGCTTCCTCTCTCTCACTCGCCCGAACGCAGCCGTCGCCGCCGACGAGCTCCCTCGCGGCCACCGCCACCCCCTCTCCTCTCCGACGCGCTCCCGAGCTCCGCTGTTCCGCCCTCGTCCTCCTCGTCGTCTCACGCGACCAAAAGGGCCCCGAGCAGCCGCCATCATCATCGTCTTCAAGCTTCGGCCCCGGCGCCCTTCTCCGTCGATTCGGCCACTCCGGCGCGCCCCCGAGCCCACTAACCATCCCTGCAGCTCCGCGGTGAGCCTTTGACCCGATTCCCCCTTTCCTCGTCGTCCTTCGCGAGCTCTAGCCCCGATCCCCAACCATGACCGAAGCATCTCGCCGTCGGCCATGGCGTGGCCGTGGCCATAGCCACCGCAGCTCGCTCCCGAGCCCACCAGCGTGCTCACCGCAACCTTAGGAACCCAAAGCACCTAACCACTCGTCCTCTCGTGCACCGCAGCGCCGGTCCCGCGAACCCCCGAGCTCCGGCCGCCGCCTCGGGCTCCACTCCGGCGAACCCCGGCCACCCCCGCACCTCCCGTTGGTCCCCCTAGATGCGCACGGGCACGGGCTACCTCCTGGTGCCCTTGGCGCGTCGATCCGTCGTCTCTGGCGCAACTCCGGCAAGCCACCGCCACGTCTGGTCATTGCCGGCGGCTAGACGCCGGTGGATTAGCCCCGGTTGACCAGGGATTTGACCCCCCTGGGTCACTGACGTGTGGGCCCGTCCCCTGCTAACTTTGGTTAAGTTAATAACTAATTTTAATTAAGCCACTGACTCACTGACATGTGGGCCCTAGTGCCCCTAATCTTTAATTAAACTAAACTAAACCCCCCTGTTTAACCCGTGTCACTGACGTGTGGACCCCACACGTCAGGTTTGACCCTAGCCAGCCGCAGTTAACCTGCTGACGTCATGCTTACTCAATGCTGACGCAGTAAGTATTTCTGGAATTAAAATAAATCAGGAAATGATTTATAAATTTCAGAAAATGCCTAAAACTTCTAAAATTCATAGTAATTCAACCGTAGCTCCAAATCAAACAATTTATATACGAAAAATTATCAGAAAAATTCAAGGAATCCATCTGTACTATTTTCATGCATGTTTGAACAATGTTTGTTCTCTGTTTTGGACAAAACAAATAAAGGGCATTTAAATAATCATATATGGAGTTGGAATTTGAATCATGTATTCAAACCAACTTCATTTAAATCATAGCTAGGTGCATTAGCCCAAAACACATTCATATTGCCATGTCATAGCATGCATCATATTGTGCATTGCATTGATCGTGTTTCTTCAGAGTTTGCCGGTGTTGTTTCCCCCTCGGTAGACGTTGTACCGATGATGTGATCGTTGACACTAATGAAGACTCAATGCTATCTTCAGAAGTGCCAGGCAAGCAAAACCCCCTTGTTCATTCCGATAAAATCCCACTCTCTCGCTCCTGCTCTCTTTTACTGCATTAGGACAACAACGACATATTTGTTACTTGCTGCGGTAGCTGAACCCCTTTATCCTTTGCATGACCTGTCATTGCCACAGTAAATAGATGAAACCCACTAGCATGAGTAGGAGTTGTTTGAGCCCTGATGTGCCTACTCATTCATGCTTGTTTGTCATGCCTGCTACTGCTTAGAGTTGAGTCAGGTCTGATTCATCGGGGATGAATCAGAGGGGTGTGAACATGTCCTACCTTGTGTGAGCTAAGTGTGTGAACACGATTTGGTAAAGGTAGCGGTGAGAGGCCATGTAGGAGTACATGGTGGGTTGTCTCATTGCAGCCGTCCTTAGGAACTGAGTTCTGTGTTTGTGATCCATGATCAGTTACTACCACACATTGGGCTCCGGGCGCTCCAAGCTCTCTCGACTTATTAATCAACTTGATCTCTGTCCAGGAGTTGCAACTAGTTTCTGGTGTTTGTAGGTAGTGTTAGTAGTCTACCAAGTGGCACCCGGTACAGGTGGGCTTGGGACATACTAGGCACAGTGGCACGGTGTACCAAGTGGCACCCGGATGGTGGGCTTGGGAACCCTGCTCACATCGTTTGGGGCCGTGAGCGACACCCCGGCCGGATCTCCTTGCGGATGGAACCCGAATAGGCGATAAACCTGGACTAGAGACTTGTTCGGTTAGTCAGGTCGTGGCCGACTCCCTCGCCCGGCTTCCGCTTGAAGGTTGCCGAGGTACATGACGTGTACAGGGCGGTAAGTGGTGAGAGCGTGTGTGAAGAAGTACACCCCTGCAGGGTTAACATCATCTATTCGAATAGCTGGATTCCTTGGATATGGAAACTTGGACCCCTTGTACAGTTCATAGACAAGTGAAAGTGGATACTCTAAAATACGCAAGATAAGCGTGAGTGCTATGGATGGCGTTATCGTAAGGAGACGGGAGCGGATCCATAGTGGTGTATTGATATGGTGAATATGTGGACTCGTGTGCGCCACCTCAAAAGAGTTACTTGCAGTCGTAGTTCAGGTTAGCCACCGAGTCAAAGCTGGCTTGCTGCAGTTAAACTCCACCACCCCCTTTGTTGATAATGATGCATATGTAGATAGATCTGATGTAAGTCTTGCTGGGTACATTTGTACTCACGTTGCTTAATTTATGTTTTTGCAGAGAGACTTCAGTCTCACTAGTAGTTCCATGTGGCCTTCGACGTTTAGCTTGTTACCTCAGCTACGATCTTGTGCCCTCGGCAGGATCTGGTAGATAGTCAGGCTTCTCAGCCTTTTTCATTTATAGTTGTCTATACTCAGACATGTTAAGCTTCCGCATGTGCTTTGACTTGTATGCTCTGATTGTTGGGTCATGAGACCCATGTTTGTAATATCTCGCTCCTCGGAGCCTATTGAATAAACTACTTGAGTCGTAGAGTCATTTTGTGATGCCATGTTGTATTGCACATATCGAGCATATTGTGTGTATGTTATTGAAATGCTTGGTATGTGTGGGATCTGACTATCTAGTTGTTTATCTTTAGTAGCCTCTCTTACCGGGAAATGTCTCCTAGTGTTTCCACCGAGCCATGGTAGCTTGCTACTGCTCCGGAACACTTAGGCTGGCCGGCATGTGTCCTTCTTCGTTCCTGTGTTTGTCCCTTCGGGGAAATGTCATGCGATGAATACCGGAGTCCTGTTAGCCCGCTACAGCCCAGTTCACCGGAGTCCTGCTAGCCCAGTGCTACAGCCTGGATTCACTCGCTGATGACCGACACGTTCGATGTTGGGTCATGGATGCCTGTCCCTGTAAGTTTGTGCCACTTTGGGTTTACGACTAGCCATGTCAGCCCGGGCTCCTTATCATATGGATGCTAGCGACACTATCATATACGTGTGCCAAAAGACGCAAACGGTCCCGGGCAAAGGTAAGGCGACACCCGTGGGAGTACCGTGCGTGAGGCCGCAAAGTGATATGAGGTGTTACATGCTAGATCGATGTGGCATTGAGTCGGGGTCCTGACAGATAGCATCTACATACCCTTGCAGATCTCTAAGCGGAAGTGTTTATCACGCGGTTGATATAGTCGTACTCTTCGTGATCCGATCACGATCCAACCGATCTAGTGCCCAACGGACGGCACCTCCGAGTTTAGCACACGTGCGGCTCGATGACATATCATCCTTCTTGATCCAGCAAGAGGGAGAGAAGAAGTATATAGGATCATAACCAACACTAAGGCATGGCGGTGATGGTGGTGGTGGAGCACCGACAGCGCTTCACTAAGCGTCGTCGGGACAAGGCGGTGGAACTACGGAGTAACGGGAGAGAGAAGGGTGCCAAGGGCTTGGTGTGTCCTCTTGGGGTGCCCCTCCCCTCTATATATAGGTGGAGGGGCGTGGGAAATAGACCCTCCAAGCCCTAGGGCGCAGCTAAGGGGGAGAGGACTTGGACTCCAAGTCCAATCCTATTCCTACTAGGACTCCTTCCTTTTTTGCCTTCCCTAGCCACATGGGATTTTGAGGACTTGGTGCCCCTGGCCCAATAAGGCCAGGGCACCTCCCCACAGGCCATGCTAGCCGTTGGGTCATGGTGGACCCACTTGTGGACTTTCAGACCCCTCTGGAATCCTCCGGAACCTTCTGGAAGCTTCCCGGTACAATACCGAGAAAACTGCACCTTTTTCGGAACCCAAAATATGACTTCCCATATATAAATCTTTACCTCTGGACCATTTAGAGACTCCTTATGACACCCAAGATCTCATCCGGGACTCCGAAAAATATTTGGTTACCAGTCATCAAATATCCCAATACTACTCTAGCAGCAACGAACATTAAGTGTGTGACCCTGTGGGTTTGGGAATTATGTAGTCATGACCGAGACACCTCTCTGGCCAATAACCAATAGTGGGGCCTGGATGCCCATATTGGTTCCTACATATTATATGAAGATCTTTATTGGTCGAACCTTATGACAACATACGTAATTCCCTTTGTCCATCGGTATGTTACTTTCCCGAGATTCGATCGTCGGTATCTTCATACCTAGTTCAGTCTCATTACCGGCAAGTCTCTTTACTCATTTTGTAATACATCATATCGTAACTAACTACTTAGTCACTTTGCTTGCAAGGCTTCTTATGATGTGTATTACCGAGAGGGCCCAGAGATACCTCTTCGATACTCGAAGTGAGAAATCCTAATCTCGATCTATGCCAACTCAACAAACACCTTCGGAGATACCTGTAGAGCATCTTTATGATCACCCAATTACGTTGTGACGTTTGGTAGCACACAAGGTATTCCTCCAGTATCAAGGAGTTGCATAATCTCATAGTCGAAGGAATACGTATTTGGCATTAAGAAAGCAATAGCAATAAATTAAACGATCAATATGCTAAGCTAGCGGGTGGGTCTTGTCCATCACATCATTCTCCTAATGATGTGATCCCATTATCAAATGACAACACATGCCTATAGTGTAGCACCCAAGATGCGATTCTATCCCAATCACATGATGAATTCATGACCGGGACACAATCGCATTTTGAGCGCATAGCAAGGTGGATATCATTACAACATACCATGTACTGAATAGATGAGAATAAAAGATAAAGGCTTATACTCGCCACATGCTACAACATGAATACATCAATACATAGCAATCATCATACAGAAGAGCAGGATCCGACTACGGGTGAAAACAAACAAAAAACAAGAACGACATCCACCCTGCTAATCCCAGGCTCCCGACACGGAACCTATCCCTTGATCGAAGAAGAAGAAGAACTCCAAATCAAGCAAGCATTGCTCTCACGTCATATCATCGCATTACCTGTACCTGCAACTGTTGTTGTACTAATCTGTGAGACACGAGGACTCAACAATCGCATTACCATGGGTATCAAGACTAGCAAAGCTTAATGGGCATGGAATGGATAAGTGTGAGGTTGCAGCAAGCACTAAGCATTGTATGGTGGCTAACTTACGAGTACAAGAGTAGGAAGAGTAACTACGCATAACAGCCGCAAACTAATAATGATCAATAACTGATCCTGAACTACTTACAATTCAATCATAACCCCACCGTGTTCTCTTTTCGAACTCCTCAAAAAGAGACGGTCACGGTTACACACACGGTTGGTGTATTTTAATTCGGATCTGCTGTTAAGTTCTCTACAATTGGATATTACAAAATCCCATCTGCCACATAACCGCGGGCATGGCTCTCGAAAGTATAAACCCTGCAGGGGTGTCCCAACTTAGTCCATCACAAATTGTCACAATCAACGGAGGAAAATCCTCCTCCCGAAACAACCTGATCAAGCTCAGAATCCCGGTTCACAAGACATTTCGACAATGGTAAAACAAGTCCAGCAACACCTCCCGACGTGCCGACACCCTGATAGTATTCGCGCATATCTCGTCTCAGGCCACGGTCGGATAAGTGCAGTGTACAACAACTGAGACCTGAGTTGCCTCAAGGGAAGCCGCACACGACTCTAGTTTGGACCAATGCCATCAGCACTAGCCCCCTGTATTATGTTGAATAAGGAACCTCGGGTAGCGCTAACTCCATATGCGTCAAGTTTATTATCATGTTCAGTTATTATGTTGGGCAAATGGTAAAACCAATGTTGGGTCTTTTCGGAGGAGTTTTATTCAAACGAACTGTCAAGGGGGCCCATAAACCCCAACCGCGTTAGGAATACAAAATCAAGGAACATAATACCGGTATGACACAAACTAGGGCGGCATGAGTGGAACAAAACACCAGGCAAAAGGCTGAGCCTTCCACCCATTACCAAGTATATATCTGCATTAATTAAATAAGAGATATTGTGATATCCCATGATATCCATGTCCCAACATGGAACAACCTGAACTTGCACATGCAACTAGCAACATTATAAGAGGGGCTGAGTAAAGCAGTAACATAGCCAAACAATGGCTTGCTGGGATGGTGGAAAAGGTTAAAGGCTTACCATGGCAATTTTTTGAGGCTTGACAAACAAGTGGTAGGTAGCGCGACATAGCGATAGCATCAAGACAACTAGCAAAGTAAAGATAGTAGTGAGATCCAAGGTGACGGTTATCTTGCCTGAAATCCTGCTAGGAAGAATTCCGAATCCATGAAGTAGACAAACGGGCGTAGTCGCACGAATCCTCACAATCGCAACGTTACCGGATCTATCAAGAAGAAGCACAACCGGAAAGAAGCAAACAATATGGTAAACAAACAACCATAAACATGGCATGACGCACAATGAAGTATGATGCATGTCCGGTTTAAAGATGCATGGCATGGTAATGTGCAATAAACAATACTACAAATTAAGTGGAGCTCAATATGCAACGAGTTGTATATTAACGGAACTTCACAACAATTATTTTGGTCTCTCCCATTTAAGCTACTCAACAATATTAAATGTTCATTAATATGGCAAGAGATGAAGCATAATTAATCTACCTAGCTAGGCAAGTTTAAATGAGGCTGGAAATAACAATCAACAATTCTGGTAAATCCCCACATGTCATTTAGGAATTTTTAATGCAAACAACAATTTTAAACATTTTAAATGTTGTTATCATGATGCGGGTGACATATACAAGTTTATGCAATTTTAAGAAAATATTGACATGAGCATGTTATGAAGCATTTGTCTCCGTGGTGAAAAGAAAGGATGCCACGGCGACGAATCCGAAAATGATGCCACGACAACATATCGGTTCCGGTAGCTCATGGAGATACCACTGCAAAAGGAAGTGTGACGTGAGCGTGTCACGCAAAGATGGTGGGGGTGATCCCGGTTACCGTGTTCCCACATGTTGGTGGCATGGCAAAAGAGGAACATGCACGAAACAAACGGGCACAATGCAAACAAGTGGTACATCTCGTACACACGATGCATTCGTCCATGGGTCATCGTCTCGGCGGTTATACCTACTTTTGAAGCGTGCATTCGAGACGGTTCGAATATGTTACGGTGTAGAGGAAGTAGACGTTCTCGGGATGGTCGTAGTGAAAGTAGTGATACACGGCAATGGTAGTGGAAATAGTGGTACACGTTTCGTAGTTTGGGACATAGTAAGGAACTTGATATCCACAGGGTCTTCGAGAGTCGACGGTAGGTCCGAGAGGTACTTGGCGAAAAATATCGGGGACGATGCTTGACGGTCCGGGTACGGGTCCTGGCGCCTCGTTCTTGTCAATCCAAAACGAAGCGAGACAAAAGGGCCTTTGGTGGACAGCAGCAAGGTAGGGCAGTGCGCGAGCAGCGGCAGAAGATGCCGGGGAAGTCAACGCGGGGCTGCGCATGCCCCGAAGCAGAAGAGGCCGCGACACTGCAAGGTGAGGAGGTAACACGAGGCCGGGCAGGCACTGGGCGTTCGAGACGAACAGGAGGAGCGCCCTCCTTGTCAGGAACTAATGAAGACGACGGCTGCAGGGAGCTCCGGCGAGATGCGGGGGTGGATCCAGGTGAGGTTGTCGGGCTCCGCGACTGATGGGCCGATGGCCTCGAAGATGCAGAAGGGGCGGGGTCGAAGGAGCCTGAGGAAGATGGAGGGCGGAGGTGCGGAGACGGAGCCTTGCGGTGGTCGGCCCGTGGCGAAGGCTGGGTGCGCGGTGGCGAAGCTGCGGGCCAGCATGGTGGCCTCCATGGCCGGCAGTCGTGCGGGTCGCACGAGGTGAAGTAGTGCCGTGGGATGGAGCCTGCGGAGGGAAGGAAGAGCACGGGATTTGCGGCGGCGGCGCAGTATGATGATGGTCGCCGGCGGGCGGCCCATATCGAAGCTCGGGAGGAGAAGGAGGAGATCGAGGAAAGGGCAAGGGGATCAAGCGAGAGGGGCTCCTCTCCCTGGCGTGAGGCGTGCGTGTGGTGGCGCGAGGTGGGGGGTCGAGAGGATGGGGTCGGGGGAGGGTTAGGTTAAGGAGAGGTTGACTGGGCCTTAGGCCATGGAAGAGTTGGGCTGCGGATGGGCCTAGATGGCGTACTGGGTTTTACTCTCTCCCTTCTCTCTTTGTATTCTCTTTTCAGAAAATAGAGAGAGACCAACTAGAATCAAGAGAAGAGGCCATGGAGAAGAATAAAATGGCGGGTTATTTTTGTCAGGCTTTATGGAATATTTCCAGCGCAACAAAAGTGGTTCCAATAAAATAGGGGAAGTTAAATCCAAAATTATTTAACTTGCAGCAAACGAGTTTGAATGCAGTCTAGGATTTAGGAATGTCCAAAATGTTAAGAATTAAGGTGGAGCTCGGGAAGGTGATGAAAGAATTGAAAGCAAAGTTTGAGGTCGAGAAGTGAGATAGAAAAGGCCGGAATTTAATTGCATGTGTGTTATGGTGAATTCCGGATTAATGGGATATTTTATTATAGCTCCTTAATAATATTGGGAGACTTTGTATATGTTGTAAACAGAAATCATTGTTGTGAATATCCCTCGATTTAAATGGATCGAAGATCCATATGATTTATTTAGTTGAGTTTTAAAAATTAAATGGCATGATGGCATGATGCAATGCAAAAGATGCAATGATGAATGCAACAAACAAGACAAATCACACGACGAAACTCAGAATACATGGAGGGCATCTGGAGCGTTGGTCTCGGGTCGTCACAACTCTCCTCCACTTGCAAGAGATCTCACCCCGAGATCTAAGGATGGCACCGGAGAGAAGCAGAAGAGGAAGAGGTAAAACAAAGTTGCTTCTTTGACAACGAGTGAAACCACGAACCTTAGAGGTTGTAACTTGAAGAAATGACATGAGGAGATAATGAAATTGAAAACACTCTGATAGACAAGAGGAACAAGGAATACGACGAGAACAAAGAGGCTAAAGGGATAATATAGGCTTTGGAACCACTCCGGTTAAATCGAGATAGACAAAGTATAAGAACGAAAGAATTTGGACAATACTCCTAGTGGAAAAGAGAAGGAAACTTGATGAGATGAAAAGACTTGAAAAGAGGACGCACCACTACGGTTAGATGGATAAGCAAGGAAAAGAACATGATCTTGACAAGACGAGATGATGGGTCGAAGAGAGCAACATCGCATTGCCTTCGTAACAAAAGAGTGGCGTGAAAAGAACGGAGAAGAGAACGACAACTTCTACCGCTGACGCCTTTAAAAGGGCAAGCTTACAATGAAAGGTTGAACGGAGTTGTTAACAACTCAATAACGAAAGAATAAGCTTGTTGTGGGCTTATGGAAAACATCTCAAAACTGAGGTGAAATTCTGCCACCAACGAAAACAATGATTGATTGAGAACAACAAAGAGATGAAAAAAACATCTTTCATCACGAGAATAGGAGGAAAGTTGGATTATCTATAGACACCACACATAGCAACGTTCCTTAGGGAAGGATTTAAGTGATATCTATACCAAGATAACACCAACGAATAAATTAATGGATTGAAAGGATCGCGTGAACGAATTGAAAGTGATGGGTTTAGAATATGTCACTCTTAAAAACTGGTGAATCATGAAACTCGAAGGGAAATCATCAAGAAGATGATATAGAAAGAACTGCACTTCAGATGCAAGATGAAGAATGCTTCAACTCCTCAAAACAAAACATGTGTTGAGCACCATGTTTATTTTAGAGTATAGCTTGGTGGATCTTAACTTCGAGAGAAATCTTGAAGAACAATTGAAGAATGAAAGGGATCCTTGACGAACCATCATGTTGAGCCTTCGTGAAGAACTCCGGTCATAAAAGGATGATGGAAAGAAAGAAAAGTTGAAAGAACAAGGTGAAGCCTTGCCATGATTTAGATGGAGCTTCCTGACGAGATAATTGAGAGAGCTTGGAACTCCGTAAAAAGTACGAAGCACTTGGGATTTAGAATTTATTCATCATGAACAAACTTTGGGAGAAGGAATTAATCACCTCGAGGAAACAAGAATAAGAATTATGTTATTTGTATCCTTCGAATTGATGACAAGCAACAAATTTTGCATAGTACTCGTTCTGATTGAAAAGGATTAAAGATAGAGATATAGCGCAAACTTGGGAAATCTTCAATGAATCACCAATAGGATTGAAATAAATGAAGAAAATAAAATGAATCGCCGGGAAGAATTAGAAAACGAATGAAAATACTTGAGGGAATTTGATACAAGAGAATGAAGAGATCACGAGCTGGCTAACGAATACTTGAACGATTCACCGGAAGAATATGGAGATGAACGAAGAGGCATCAATTTAGAATAATTGGAGAACGAAGCTGAAAACTTAGAACGAAGAAATCTTCTGAAATGATGGCCTTTGGATGATATAGAAACGAGAACAACTCCTGAAATGCTTCGGATGGGTATGAAAAGAATTCTCACAATCGAAAACAATTATGAGGATGGTATGAAGCTAGAACCATGAATCTTCAAGAGAAAGGACCAAGATTTAAGAGAAAAACTCTTCTTCGATCTTCAAATGTTGAGAATGACGATGAGAAACACCACCATGGATTGTTGAGGCACTCTGGAACAATGAAGAATAGAAATGTTGAACCAACGATGAAAATGTTTTTGAAAGCGATCTTGGAGAAGGCATCTGACTGATGATAATTCATTCTTACATTAATTTTTTTGAAAAGAAATTGAGAATAACTCCAAAAGAATTAGGAGAGTCATGTATGATCTTGGGAAAGACCTGTGGGTTAGGGCCCACTCAAAAGAAAATGCCATTGAACGATTTTAAAGAGAGATTGCGCCGGTTGATTTAAATGCTTGAATGAGGTAACAACCACAAAATAAAACGAATGGATCCTGAATGAAAACAAAAGTCTTCCGACACATCTTTTACACTCCGAAGAAAATATAGAGAGGTGAATGATAAGAGGTGTGCCGGCATGATAAAGCATTCGAAATAAGGAAAGAGATATGATTAGCACCGAAAGCTTGCATTGAATCCACCAGAGAGAGATAAAAAACGAGAACGAAGAATGATGAATTTGAGCTCCTGAGGATCTTCACGAGAATCACCGATAAGAACATTGAAGGAAAAGAATGAAGAGACTTCACATGAATAAAATGGATACTTGATTAAGAAATCTGAATCCTTGAAGAAAAAGAGGTTGGATGGTGGGAAAAGAAAGGCAACTTGGGACGGATAAGACAAACACCGCTGTGAAGAACTAAGAGTTGATCTAGCAAATATTGAAAGGATGGGATTAACTTGAAGAGAAGCACACCGATTGAAACAAGATTGACATAACCATTTCGATGATCAAGAAGGATTAGCACTCCCATAGAATCATGAGAACACCACTTGTAAAAGGTATGTAATCAACACTTGACATTAAAGCAACTCGAATACCACAACTCAAAACAAAACAAAGGACTGGCTTGCAAAATAAGCCGGAACAAACATATGATAGATATTTCGTCCGAAATTTTCGTGATGGGGCCCACATGGGCTCGATCGTACAGTACCATCATGTACAAGGCAGTGCACATGACATAAGAAGCATCCCCGAGTCAGCATTGCCAAGTACTCTTTAAGACACAACAAGACCACTGTAAAAATGATCGTGGGCATGCGGACCACTAGACGTCGAACCCCAATCTTATATCATGCATCTATCGGATAGATATCCTAGGTAACTACTTGAATTCCCACCTATGAACTCCCAAAACTTTCTGGTTATGCAATCTGGTGTTGGGGATATAGGGAGGTCCAAATATCTCACGCAACTAAAAATCCTACACTCCAACTGTATCCATCCGTCAACACATCACCAAGAAAACCTCAGAAATCGTGTACCTCAGACCTTCGAAAACATCCGATATACTAGCTATGGCAATACATCTGATCGCTCTCCTCGGTATTGGGTGGCGCCAAACTACTCTCACCATAAAGAGTATAGAAGCATTCTCGATGTCGGCGTCCTCAGGCATTCCGGAACTGAAATGATAAGCACTGTGACAAAAACACCTTGGAGCTCAACTCCCGGGACACTGCGACAACCCCTAAATGTCAGGAGGCACCAAGACAGAATCCCCGTCACAATGATATCGGAACGATCCCAAGATATCTGCATGATCCTAAAAAAATTGAGTAAAAAAGAGGAGAGTGAAGTCAAAACATCTACGACACGAGTCCTCGCCAGAGCGATGATGGGGATGAGGAGTAAAAGGAATTCATACTCTCTGATATATCACTACACTCAAATAGTTTTATTCTAGACTCAACAACGACATCGGTTCGATCAATCAAGGGGCTCCTAAGGTCGGTAAGGCTCTGGTACCAACTTGTAGCGCCCAAGATGCGATTATATCCCAATCACATGATGAATTCATGATCGGAGCACAATCACATTTCGAGCGCATAGCAAGGTGGATATCATTACAACATACCATGTACTGAATAGATGTGAATACAAGATAGAGACTTACACTTGCCACAAGCTACAAGATGAATACATCAATACATAGCAATCATCATACAAAAGAGCAGGATCCGACTACGGATGAAAACAAACGAAAAACAAGAACGACATCCACCCTGCTAATCCCAGGCTCCCGACACGGAACCTATCCCTTGATCGAAGAAGAAGAAGAAGAACTCCAAATCAAGCAAGCATCACTCTCATGTCATATCATCGCATTACCTGTACCTGTAACTGTTGTTGTACTAATTTGTGAGACACGAGGACTCAGCAATCCCATTACCATGCGTATCAAGACTAGCAAAGCTTAATGGGTATGGAATGGATAAGTGTGAGCTTGCAACAAGCACTAAGCATGGTATGGTGGCTAACTTATGAGTAAAAGAGTTAGAAGATTAACTACGCATAACGGTCGCAGACTAATAATGATCAATAAGTGATCCTGAACTACTTACGATTCAATCATAACCCCATAGTGTTCTCTTCTCGAACTCCTTGAAAAGAGACGGTCACAGTTACACACACGATTGGTGTATTTTAATTCAGGTCTGGTGTCAAGTTCTCTACAACCGGATATTAAAAATTCCCATCTACCACATAACCGCGGGCACGACTCTCGAAAGTATAAAACCTGCAGGGGTGTCCCAACTTAGTCCATCACAAACTGTCACAATCAACGGAGGAAAATCCTCCTCCCGGAACAACCCGATCAAGCTCGGAATCCCGGTTCCCAAGACATTTCGACAATGGTAAAACAAGTCCAGCAAGACCTCCCGACGTGTCGACACCCTGATAGTAGCCGCGTGTATCTCATCTCAAGCCACAGTGGGATGAGCGCATCGTACAGCAACTGAGACCCAAGTTGCCTCGGGGGAAGCCGCACACGACTTTAGTTTGGACCAACGCCATCAGCACTGCCCCCCTGTATTATGTTAAAGAACGAACCTCGGGTAGCGCTAACTTCCTATGTGTCAAGTTTATTATCATGTTTAGTTATTATGTTGGGAAATGGTAAAACCAATGTTGGGTCTTGTTGGAGGAGTTTTATTCAAAGCGAACTATCAAGGGGGGCCCATAAACCCCGACAGTGTTAAGAATGCAAAATCAAGGAACATAACACCAGTATGACGAAAACCAGGGCGACATGAGTGGAGCAAAACACCTGGCAAAAGGCCAAGCCTTCCACCCATTACCAAGTATATATGGCATTAATTAAATAAGAGATATTGTGATATCCCATGATATCCATGTCCCAACATGGAACAACCTGAACTTGCACCTGCAACTAGCAACGCTATAAGAGGGGTTGAGCAAACCAGTAACATAGCCAAACAACGGTTTGCTGGGATGGTGGAAAAAGTTAGAGGATTATCATGGCAATTTTTGGAGGCTTGACAAACAAGTGGTAGGCAACGCGACATAGAGATAACATCAAGACAACTAGCAAAGTAAAGATAGTAGTGAGATCCAAGGTGACGGTCATCTTGCCTGAAATCCTGCTAGGAAGAAGTCTGAATCTATGAAGTAGACAAACAGGCGTAGTCGAACGAATCCTCACAATCGCAACATTACCGGATATATCAAGAAGCACAATCGAAAAGAAGCAAACAACACGGTAAACAAACAACCATAAACATGGCATGATGCACAATCAAGTATGATGAATGTCTGGTTTAAAGATGCATGGAATGGCAAAGTGCAACAAACAATACTACAAGTTAAGTGGAGCTCAATATGCAATGAGTTGCATATTGACAAAACTTCACAATAATTATTTAGTTCTCTCCCATTTAAGCTAGTCAACAATATTAAATGTTGATTAATATGGCAAGAGATGAAGCATAATTAACCTACCTAGCTAGGCAAGTTTCAATGAGGCCAGAAATAACAAACAACAATTCCGGTAAATCCCCACATGTCATTTAGCAATTTTTAGTGCAAACAACAATTTTAGAAGTTTTAAATGTTGTTACCATGATGCGGATGACATATACAAGTTTTATGAAATTTTAAGAAAATGTTGACATGAGCATGTTATGAAGCATTTGTCGCCGTCGTGGAAAGAGAGGGTTCCACAGCGACGAATACAAAAATGATGCCACGACAACATATCGGTTCCGGTAGCTCATGGAGATACCACTACAAAAGGAAGTGTGACGTGAGCGTGTCATGCAAAGATGGTGGGGGCGATCCTGGTTACCACGTTCCCACTTGTTGGTGGCATGGAAAAATAGGAATGTGCACGAAACAAATGGGCACAGTGAAAACAAGTGGATTCGTCCATGGGTCATCGTCTTGACGGTTATACCTTTGAAACATGCATTCGAGGTGGTTCGAGTATGTTGCGCTGTAGAGGAAGTAGACGTTCTTAGGACGGTCGTAGTGAAAGTAGTGATACACGTCAACGGTAGTGGAAGTAGTGGTACACGTTTCGTAGTCATGCACATTCCATAGATGTTCAGGGTCGTAGTAAGGAACTTGACGTCCATGGGGTGTTCGGGGGTCGACGGTAGTGGTACACACGTCATCGGGGTACTTGTCGGATCCGAGAGGTACTTGGCAAAAAATCTCGGGGGATGCTTGACAGTCTGGGTACGGGTCTTGGTCTCTCGTTCTTGCCGATCCAAAACGAAGCGAGACAAAAGGGCCTCTGGTGGGCAGCAGCAAGGTAGGGCGGTGCGCGAGCAGCGGCGGAAGATGCCGGGGAAGTCAACGCAGTGCTGCACATGCCCCGAAGCAGAAGAGGCTGCGATGCTGCAAAGCAAGGAGGTAACGCAAGGTTGGGCAGGCACTAGGCCCTCGAGACAAACAGGAGGAGTGCCCTCCTTGTCGGGAACCGATGAAGACGACGGCGGCAGGGAGCGCCGGCGAGATACGTGGGTGGATCTAGGTGAGGGAGTCGGGCATCGCGGCTGAAGGGCCGATGGCCTCGAAGATGCAGAAGGGGCGGGGTTGAAGGAGCCTGAGGAAGATGGAGGGCGGAGGCGCGGAGACGGAGCCTTGTGGTGGTCGGCCCGTGGAGAATGCTGGACGTGCGGCGGGTTGCGGGGTGCAACAATGAAGCTGCGGGCTAGCATGGTGGCCTCCATGGTCGGCAGTTGTGCAGGTCGCGCGAGGTGAAGGGTGCCATGGGGTGGAGCCTGCGGAGGGAAGGGAGAGCACGGGATTTTCGGCGGTGGTGCGGTAGGATGATGGTCGCCGGTGGGCCGCTCAGATCGAAGCTCGGGAGGAGAAGGAGGAGATCAGGAAAGGGCGAGGGGATCGAGTGAGAGGGGCTCCTCTCCCACGCGTGATGCGTGCTTGTGGCGGCGCAAGGTGGGGGATCGAGAGGATGGGATCGGGGGAGGGTTAGGTTAAGGAGAGGCTAACTGGGCCTTAGGCCATGGAGGAGTTGGGCTGCGGATGGGCCTAGATGGCCTACTGGGTTGTACTCTCTCCCTTCTCTCTTTATATTCTCTTTTCAGAAAATAGAGAGACACCAAATAGAATCAAGAGAAGAGGCCATGGAGAAGAATAAAATGGTGGATTATTTTGGTAAGGCTTTATGGAATATTTCCAACCCAACAAAAGTGGTTCCAACAAAATAGGGGAAGTTAAATCCAAAATTATTTAACTTGCACCAAAGGAGTTTGAATGGAGTCTAGGATTTAGGAGTGTCCAAAATGTTAAGAATTAAGGTGGAGCTCAGGAAGGTGGTGAAAGATTTGAAAGCAAACTATGAGGTCAAGCATTGAGATAGAAAAGGCTGGAATTAAATTGCATGTGTGTTATGGTGAACTCCAAATTAAAGGAATATTTTATTATAGTTCCTTAATAATATTGGGAGACTTTGTATATATTGTAAATAGAAATCACCATTGTGAATATCCCTCGATTTAAATGGATCAAAGATCCATACAATTTATTTAGTTGAGTTTTAAAAACTAAATGACATGATGGCATGATGCAATGCAAAAGATGCAATAATGAATGCAACAAACAAGACAAATCGCACGACGAAACTCGGAATACATGGAGGGCATCTGGAGCGTTGGTCTCGGGTCATCACGTATGGTTAGGAACCCTTAACCATCTTTGATCAATGAGCTAGTCTAGTAGAGGCTTACTAGGGACAGGGTATTTGTTTATGTATTCACACATGTATTTCAGTTTCTGATCAATACAATTCTAGCATGAATAATAAACCTTTATCATGAATAAGGAAATATAAAATAACAACTTTGTTATTGCCTCTAGGGAATATTTCCTTCAGTCTCACAATAACTAGGCATATTAATGGGCTATGGAGATGCCCATCAATAGATTTCAATGTGAGTGCGTAGGGATTGCCATGCAACGGATGCACTAGAGCTATGAGTTTATAAAAGCTCAAAAAGAAACTAAGTGGTGTGCATCCAACTCGCTTGCTCATGAAGACCTAGGCCAATTTGAGGAAGCCCATCATTGGAATATACAAGCCAAGTTCTGTAATGAAAAATTCCCACTAGTATATGCAAGTGACAACATAGGAGACTCTTGATCATGAAGATCATTATGCTACTTTAAAGCACAAGTGTGGAAAAGCATAGTAGCATTGCCCCTTCTCTCTTCTCTTGCATTTTTAATTTTTTTTTCTCTTTTTTGGTGGGCTTCTTTGACCTCTTTTATTTTTGTAAAGTCTGGAGACTCATCCCAACTTGTGAGGGAATCATATCTTCCATCATCCTTTCCTCACATGGGACAATGCTCTGGCAATGATGATCATCGCACTTTTATTTACTTACAACTCAAGAATTACAACTCGATATTAGAAAAACGGAACGGTGGAAGTTGCATGGCAATATATCTCGGAATGGCTATGAAAATGCCATAATAGGTAGGTATGGTGGCTGTTTTGTGGAAGGGTATATGGTGGGTTTAATGCACCGGCGAAGGTTGCGCTGTACTAGAGAGGCTAGCAATGGTGGAAGAGTGAGAGTGCGTATAATCCATGGGCTCAACATTAGTCATAAAGAACTCACATACTTATTGCAAAAATCTACTAGTCATCAAAACAAAGTATTAGATGCATTCTCCTAGGGGAGAGGTTGGTAGGAGTTAACCATCTCGCGCTTCCGACCTCCACACAAAGGATGGCAATAAAAAAATCATGCTCCGACTTCATCACATAACGGTTCACCATATGTGCATGATATAGGAATCACAAAATTTAACACAAGTATTTATACCAATCCAAAGTTACTCACTAGCATGACTCTAATATCACCATCTTTATATCTCAAAACAATCATAAGGAATCAAACTTCTCATAGTATTCAATGCTCTTTATATGAAAGTTTTTATTATATCCCTCTTGGATGCCCATCATATTAGGACTAAATGCATAACCTAAGAAAATTACCATGCTGTTTAGAGAGACTCTCAAAATAATATAAGTGAATCATGAGAGTTCAACAATTTCTATAAAATAAAGCCACCAGCATGCTCTAAAAAGATATAAGTGAAGCACTAGAGCAAATTGCCTAGCTCAAAAGCTATAAGTGAAGCACATAGAGTATTCTAATAAATTCATGATTCATGCATATCCCCATCAAAAGGTGTGTACAAAAAGGATGACTGTGGCAAACTAAAAAGCAAAGACTCATATCATACAAGGCGCTCGAAGAAAAACACATATCATGTGGTGAATAAAAATATAGCCTCGGTAAATTTACCGATAGACGAAGACAAAAGAGGGGATGCCATTCGGGGTATCCCCAAGCTTAGATGCTTGGTTGTCCTTGAATAATACCTTGGGGTGCCTTGGGCATCCCCAAACTTAGGCTCTTGCCACTCTTTATTCCATAGTCTATCAAATCTTTACCCAAAACTTGAAAACTTGACAACACAAAACTCAACAGAAAACTCATGAGATCCATTAGTATAAGAAAATAAGTCACCACTTTTTGGTACTATTGTGAACACATTATTTATTTATATTGTTGCAGTATCTACTGTATTCCAACTTCTCCATGGTTCATACCCCCGATAAGATTCATTAAAATAAGCAAACAACACCTAAAAAACAGAATATGTCAAAAACAGAACAATCCGTAGCAATCTGAAAACTTTGAATACTTCTATAACTCCAAAAAATCTGAAAAATTAGGACAACTTGGAAATTTTGTATATAAATCATGTGTAAAAAAATCAGATCAAAATACGCTTTTGTGATATTTTAAAATTGTTTTATTAGGCACAAAAGTTTCTGTTTTTCAACAAGATCAAATCAACTATCACCATAAGCCATCCCAAAGGTCTTACTTGGCTCAAACACTAATTAAAGCACCAAAACACAATTACTTCAGAGGTAATAATGTGTATTTATTGAAAAATAGAACCAAAAACATAAAAATGAAATTGGGTTGCCTCCTAACAAGCGCTATTGTTTAATGCCCCTAGCTAGGCATAAAACACAGATCTAGGTATTGTCATCTTTGGTATGCAATCCATATGTAGCTCTCATAATAGATTCACATGGGAAATTAATTTTCTTTCTTGGAAAGTGTTCCATGCCCTTCCTTAACAAAAATTGAAATCTAATGTTTCCTTCTTTTATATCAATAATTGCACGAATCGTTCTAAGGAAAGGTCTACCAAAAATAATAGGACATGTAGGATTGCGATCTATATCAAGCATAATAAAATCTACGGGTGCATAATTCCTATTTGCAAAAATAAGAATGTCACTAATCCTTCCCATAGGTTTTTTAACAGTGGAATCCGCAAGATGCAAATTTAAAGAACAATCATCAAATTCACGAAAACCTAACACATCACATAAAGTTTTCGGAATCATGGAAACGCCAGCACCCAAATTACACAAAGCATGGCATTCATAATCCTTAAATTTAATCTTAATTGTAGGTTCCCACTCATCATAAAGCTTTCTAGGAATAGGAACTTCCAACTAAACATTTTCTTCAAAAGATTTCATCATACCATCAATGCTATGTTTAGTAAAAGATTTATTTTGACTATAAGTATGAGGAGAATTCAACATGGATTGCAACAAGGAAACACAATCTATCAAATAAAAAATATCATAATTAAAATCCTTGAAATCCAAGAGAGTGGGTTCATTGCTACTTAAAGTTCTGACCTCTCCTATCCCACTTTTATCAATTTTTGCATTAAGATCTATAAACTCCGAATCAATAGGAGCACTATTACTAGCAAACAATTTCATAAGTTCATCCATCTTTCCACTCAAAGTATTAATTTCTTCAATCACATGCACTTTTTTACTAGTAGAAGATCTTTCGGTATGCCATTGAGAGTAATTAGTCGTAATATTATCTAGGATTTTAGTAGCTTCTCCTAATGTGATTTCCATAAAATTACCTCCCGCGGCCGAACCTAAAAGATTTCTAGAAGCGAAATTCAATCCAGCATAAAAAAATTATATGATCATCCATAAACTTAAACAATGAGTAGGGCAATTTGTTATCATCAATTTCATACTCTCACAATATTGTGCAACATGTTCATGATCAAGTTTCTTATAATTCATTATATCGTTCCTAAGGGAGATGTCTTAGCGGGAGGAAAATACTTGGAAATAAAAGCATCTTTACACTTATTCCATGAATCAATACTATTTTTAGGCAAAGATGAAAACCAAGTTTTAGCACGATCTCGTAGTGAGAACGGAAATAGCTTCAATTTAACAATATCATTATCCACATATTTCTTCTTTTGCATATCACGCAACTCAACAAAAGTATTTAGATGGGATGCGACATCTTCACTAGGAAGTCCAGAAAATTGATCTTTCATAACAAGATTCAGCAAAGCAGCATCAATTTCATAAGATTCCACACTAGTGGCGGGAGCAATCGGAGTACTAATAAAATCATTATTATTAGTATTGGAAAAGTCACACAACTTGGTATTTTCTTGAGACATCGTGACGAAGCAAGCAATCTAGCACACGAGCAAACGAAAAGACAAACGGAAGAAGGGCGAATAAAAAGGCAAATCTTTTTTTATTTTTCTAAAAAAGTTTTAGAAGTGGGGGAGAGGAAAACAAGAGGCAAATGGAAAATAATGTAATGCAAGTGATGAGAGTTTATGATGGGTACTTGGTAGGCTTGATGTAGATCTCCCCGGCAATGGCGCCAAAAATTCTTCCTGCTACTTCTTGAGCTTGCGTTGGTTTTTCCCCAGAAGAGGAAAGGGTGATGCAGCAAAGTAGAGATAAGTATTTCACTCCATTTTGAGAACCAATGTATCAATCCAGTAGGAGATACATGCAAGTCTCCAGTCTATGCACCTACACAAACAATCAAACACTTTCACCAAATGCGATAAAGGGGTTGTCAATCCCTTCACGGTTACTTGCAAGGATGAGATCTGATAGAGATAGATATAAAAGATTACTGAAACCTAAAACAAAGTAAAAACTATTAAATTGCAGCGAGGTATTTTTGGGTTTTTTGGTTTATAGATCTGAAAATATATCATGGAAAAAAGACCCCGGGGCCATAGGTTTCACCAGAGGCTTCTTTCTTGAGGGAAAATAATATGGTGGGTGAAAAAATTACTGTCGAGCAATTGATAGAAAAGCACAAAGTTATGACGATATCCAAGGCAATGATTATGAAAATAGGCATCACGTCCGTGTCAAGTAGACCGTCTCATGCCTGCATCTACTACTATTACTCCACACATCGACCACTATCCAACATGCATATAGAGTATTAAGTTCATAAGAATGGAGTAACGCCTTAAGTAAGTTGACATGATGTAGAGGGATAAACTCAAGAAATATGATGAAAACCCCATCTTTTTAACCTTGATGGCAACAATACAATACGTGCCTCGCCACCCCTACTTTGTCACTGAGTGAGGACACCGCAAGATTGAACCCAAAACTAAGCACATCTCCCATTGCAAGAAGAACCAATCTAGTTGGCCAAACCAAACCGATAGTTCGAGGAGAATACAAAGATATCAAATCATGCATATAAGAATTCAGAGAAGATTCAAATAATATTCATAGATAAACTGATCATAAATCCACAATTTATCAGATCTCGACAAACACACCGCAAAAGAATATTACATCAGATAGATCTCCAAGAACATCGAGGAGAACATGGTATTGAGGATCAAAGAGAGAGAAGCAGCCAGCTAGCTACTAGCTATGGACCCGTAGGTCTATGGTAAACTACCCACGCTTCGTCGGAAGGGCAAAGGAGTTGATGTAGATGCCCTCCGTGAATCCCCCTCCAGCAGGATGCTAGAAAAGCCCTAAGATGTGATCTCATGGGTACAAAAGGTTACAACGGCGAAAATGTATTTGTGTAGACGCCTTTTATCGTTTGGGAATATTTGGGAATTTATAGGCCAAGAATTAGGGTTGGAGGAGCTTTGAGGGGCCCACAAGCCCTCAGGGCGCGCCCCTGAGGATTGTGTCTGCCTCGGGACTCCTCTGACTTCATATCCATGTCCTACGTGTGTCTTCTAGTCCAAGAAAAATCATCACGAAAGTTTTATTCCTTATGGACTCCGTTTGATATTCCTTTTCTATAAAATTCAAAAAACTAAAAAAACTGAAACTGGCACTGGGCTCTGGGTTAATAAGTTAGTCCCAAAAATAATATAAAATAGCATATTAATGCACATAAAACATCCAAAATAGATAATATAATAGCATGGAACAATAAAAAATTATAGATATGTTGGAGACGTATCATCGGTCAAACAGTTCCTCTGTCGTTTCAATGAGGAGCGACGTAAAGCTATTGGAGAAGAGGTAGCCCGGCTCTTGGTAGCTGGGTTTATCATTGAAGTTTTTCACCCGGAGTGGTTGGCTAACCCTGTCCTAGTACTTAAGAAAAACGGCACATGGTGCATGTGTGTTGATTACACGGACCTCAACAAAGCTTGTCCAGCTAACCCATTTTCTCTTCCCCGTATTGATCAGATCATTGATGTAACAGTGGGTTGTGAGAGTTTATGTTTCCTGGATGCTTATTCTGGTTATCATCAGATTAAGATGGCAGTCAAAGACCAAGAGAAGACAGCTTTCATCACACCTATTGGGGCTTTCTGCTATGTTTTTATGCCTTTTGGGCTCAAGAGTGCCCAGGTGACTTATCAACGTTGCGTTCAGAATTGTTTTCATGGTCAGATCATCCGCAATGTTCATGCTTATGTCGATGATATTGTGATTAAATCAAGGAAGAAAGAGACCTTGCTTGCTGACTTGAAAGAAACCTTTCGCAATCTCCGGGTCTACAAGATGATGCTTAACCTAACCAAGTGTGTTTTTGGTGTACATGCAGGCAAATTGCTAGGGTTTCTGGTTTCAAAACGACGCATTGAGGCTAACCCGGAGAAACTCAAGGCTATCACCTCTCTGTCTAAGCCGGCCTGTGTCAATGGCGTTCAGCGCCTGGCGGGTCGTATTGCAGCCCTGAGCCGGTTCATAAGCCGTCTGGAAGGTGATTCCTTTGTATCAGATGATGAAAAAACGGATCATTTTGTCTGGAGTGATGCCGCTAACGAGGCATTCAAAGCACTTGAAAAGCAGTTAGCTGAGCCACCCATCTTGGCTGCTCTGATTGACAAAGCGCCTATGCTCTTGTACGTGGCAGCTAATAATAAAGCCATCAGCATGGTAGTTGTTGTGGAGCGCAAGGAAGGAGGGAAAGAATACCCAGTACATCGGTTGGTTTATGATGTCAGTGAAGTCTTAACAAAATCTAAGAAGAGATATCCACATTGGCAGAAGCTTGTATTTGGAGCGTTCATGGCGAGTCGCAAGTTGAAGCATTATTTCCTTGGGCACCCAATCACAGTGGTCAGTTCAACCCCTTTGGGAGACATCATACAAAACAGAGAGGCTACTAGTCGGGTTGCTAAATGGGCCTCGAACGGCCATCAAGTCACAGGCTTTGGTGGATTCCATTAATGATTGAAAAGAACTGCAAGCACCTGAGGAGAAGCCGGATAACACATATTGAACTATACACTTTGATGGGCCCAGACAGTTGGAAGGCTCGGGGGCTGGAGTTATTTTGGAATCCCCAGGAGGTGATAAATTTTGTTATGTCTTAAGGCTCATGTTCCCTTGTACTAACAATGCAACTGAGTATGAAGCTTTGCTCCAAGGACTCCGAATGTCCAAGGAAATGAACTTGAGCCGGGTTAGGTGTCTGGGCGACTCAGACTTGGTGGCACAACAAGTATCAGGAAAGTGGGATTCTAAAGACCCGCTTATGGCGGCTTAGCGTCAGGCAGTGGATAACATTGCTGGACACTTTAAGGGGTACCAAGTGGATTGATGGGGTCATGTACCTAGGGTAGGGTCGCAGACCTGATCTAAGTACCCTGCCCAAAGACACCCTTAGAAGAGGTCACCTTCCAGTCGACCAACGAGGGACTCACTCGACTGACTTGAAGGACTCGACCACGAAGTCTCACTCGACCACCAGAAGGTCAAGAGGCACTCTGCACTGCAACGGCCTGTAATTAAGTAGACTTTATGATAGTAAAGACACTTTATGTGGGGCGTTACCAGTAACGCCCCAGACTTAACTCGCCTTAAACCCTCTCCTACGTGGGCTGGCAGGGGTGCTGGCGCACTCTATATAAGCCACCCCCTCCACAGGTAGAGGGGTTCGGCACCTTGTAACTCATATACACATAATCCACTCGACCGCCTCCGGGCTTCGAGACGTAGGGCTTTTACTTCTTCCGAGAAGGGCCTGAACTCGTACATCCCTTGTGTTTACAACCTCTCCATAGCTAGGACCTTGCCTCTCCATACCTACCCCCCACACTACTGTCAGGCTTAGAACCACGACAGTTGGCGCCCACCGTGGGGCAGGTGTTTTAGCGATTTTGTGGGAAGTTGCGATTCTTCCGAGTACTTTCATCATGGTGGCTGCTGGAGTTTTGGTCGAGGGTCGAGAGATCCGTCTCGGCGCTCTCATCTTCATCGCCGATGACTCCGCCTGGCTCCAGGAGGCTCCACTCGACGTTGATGCGCTCCCCGTCCGCGGTGCGATGCATTTTCGCGCATGTGTCCGCGGCGTTCTGCTGCGGCAACCGTCGACCCCGTTTCGGTCGACATCCCCATCGGCCACCTTCCCGGTCTCCCGCCAGCGTAAGCGCTCGGGCCGGTCGAGGATTCAGCGGTGGGTGAGGCACGCGATGGCTCGCCAGATGGCCGCCACCCAAGTTGCAGCAATCGAGCCCGAAGAATCTCTCTACGGCCTGTTCGATCTGTCGACTGGCTCCGTAGAGACCGCATCCGAGTGCGATAGCAGTGATCCAGCGGCTGAAATCCTGATGGTCGACGGGCCCCGCAGTCCCCCTGGCTTCGCCCGTGATGGTGGAGCAGGCGACGGAGGCGACCTCGCACGAGATCACGAAGAGTACCAGCCCGAGCCACTCGACTCTCTGCAAAGAGAAGAACTTCGCCGCAGGACCGTGGATGTCCTGCGTACTCCCATCACAGGAGAAACCCCCGAGGCTCGCGCCTTGGAGGAGGCACGTTTGGCCAATTTGGCCGAACGCACTCGACTGGAGAATCTTCAGCGAGCACTCGACGAGCGTGCGCGACAACGAGTTCCCGACACCAGTCGACGTCAACTCTTCCCGCCGACTCAGGTATATCGAATCCCAATCCAGAATTTAGCAGCTGCGACCCGTATAGCAGAGTCCATCCAGCCCTCTCAGCCGGAAGCTGGCAGAGGCTTGATGCAGATCAGGGATCTGCTCTGGGCAGCATGAGATCAGAATTCGGCCGTGTCGCAGTCGCGCAACAGAATTCACAGTCGATCCGTCGCTGCGAATACGGTTCAGTCGGCTCACAGCCCCAGATCGCCTCCGCGGCGTGAAGGGCGCGAGAATCGACGAGACCAACATGGTGACCGAATCGACCGAGATGATAGGCGTCGAGTACCCAATTCCCCTCCGAGAGATGGGTCTTATGCTCCTCGGCAGCAAGATGACAGACGTCAGCTCAGTGCGGGGCGAAGAGCTCCAGTCGACCCCAGAGAACCAGGCTTCGACGCGCGATCCATTATCGTGCAAGGTTTGGTCGACCGGAACAGAGCCCATCGAGGTGGACTCGACAGAGATGCGCCCACAAGCAGTCGAGTGCATGTTTCTGGTCCTGAATGTTTCAGCAGAGCTATCAGAGCCGCAGTTATCCCTCCCAATTTCAGGTTGGCAACAGGAGTCAGCAAGTTCACTGGTGAGTCTAAGCCTGAAACTTGGCTTGAAGACTACCAAGTGGCAGTTCAGATTGGTGGTGGGAACGACGAGGTGGCCATGAAACATTTGCCCCTCATGCTGGAAGGTTCTGCCAGGGCATGGTTGACTCAATTACCTCCTAGCAGCATTTACACTTGGGAAGATCTGTCCCGAGTGTTCATCAGAACGTTTGAAGGAACTTGCAAGCGACCAGCTGGACTGACAGAGTTGCAAGTCTGTGTGCAGAAGACCAATGAGACTCTCAGAGAGTATATTCAGAGATGGATCACTTTGCACCATACTGTGGAGAATGTGTCTGATCATCAGGCAGTCTGCGCCTTTAAAGATGGCGTCAAGAACAGAGAATTGAGTTTGAAGTTTGGTCGAACCGGTGACATGACCTTGAGTCGGATGATGGAGATTGCTACCAAGTACGCCAACGGCGAAGAAGAAGACCGACTCCGAAGCGGCAAGCACAAGCCGAGTCAGTCGGAAAAAGGAAACACCAGTCGAAAACAGAAGCGGAAGGCTGAACCGGCAGCTCCTGGAGAGGCTCTGGCTGTGACTCAGGGAAAGTTTAAAGGGAAACCAAAAGGATCCTGGAACCCTAAGAAGGTGAAGGATAAAGAAGGGAACGACGTAATGGATATGCCATGTCACATCCACACGAAGAAAGACGAAGAGGGGAATATCATCTACCCGAAGCACACCACTCGCCAATGTCGACTCCTGATCCAGCAGTTTCAGCGAAAACAGTCTAATAACAAGGAGAAGGAGTCGGACAAGGCCGAAGACAAGGAGGACAGTGAGGAAGGATATCCGCATATCAACTCTACTCTAATGATCTTTGCAGATGTGGAGAGCAAGAGTCGATTGAAAGTAATTAACCGTGAGGTGAACATGGTTGCCCCAGCAAAAGCAAATTATCTGAAATGGTCCCAAACACCCATCACCTTCGACCAATCTGATCACCCGACTCATATTGCCACCCCTGGGAGGCAAGCTTTGGTGGTCGATCCAGTTGTCGAAGGCACTCGACTGACTAAAGTGCTGATGGACGGTGGTAGTGGGCTGAATTTGTTGTATGCAGACACACTGAAAGGAATGGGCATTCCGATGTCCCGACTGAGTACCAGTAACATGAGCTTTCATGGAGTTATACCAGGGAAGAAAGCCGAGTCACTTGGCCAAATAGCTCTGGACGTGGTGTTTGGTGATTCGAAACATTTTCGCAAAGAGAAGTTGACGTTTGAGGTAGTGGATTTTCAGAGTGCATATCATGCCATTTTGGGGAGACCAGCTTATGCACGGTTCATGGCTCGACCATGTTACGTGTACCTCAAATTGAAGATGCCCGGCCCCAAAGGAGTGATCACTGTCACCGGTGATCGAAAAAGGGCAGAAGAGTGCTTTCAGAAGGGCTCAAAGATTGCTGATTCCCAGGTGACAGCGGTCGAGTTCGAAGAATACAAGCAAAACGCAGATCCGAGTGACTTGCTGCGATCCAAGAAACCCGCCACAGAGTCTGCATTTCAGTCGTCCGGTGAGACGAAGCCTGTTCACATTCACCCGACCGACCCCGATGCAGCTCCGACCCACATCTCCACAACACTCGACCCGAAATAGGAAGAAGCGCTCATCCAGTTCCTCCGTGAGAACTGGGACATTTTTGCATGGAAGCCCGCTGACATGCCAGGTGTTCCCAGGGGACTGGCTGAGCATCGCCTAAGAGTCGACTCATCTGCAAAACCAGTCAAAGAGCATCTTCGGCGGTCCGCCGTCCAGAAGAGAAAAGCCATTGGTGAGGAAGTGGCTCGACTGTTGGCGGCAGGATTTATTCGAGAGATATACCACTCCGAGTGGCTCGCTAATGTCGTCATGGTTCCTAAGAAGGACAAATCTCTCCGAATGTGCATTGATTTCAAGCACATCAACCGGGCCTGCCCGAAAGATCATTTTCCCCTCCCTCGCAGAGATCAAATTGTTGACTCGACCGCAGGATGCGAGAGATTGTCTTTTCTAGACGCCTACTCCGGGTACCACCAGATCCATCTGTACGGACCCGACGAGGTAAAAACAGCTTTCATCACTCCATTCGGGTGCTTCTGCTATATCACCATGCCATTCGGCCTCAAGAATGCCGGAGCCACATTTATGCGAATGATTCAGAAGTGTCTACTCACTCAAATCAGTCGGAATGTGGAAGCGTATATGGATGATATCGTCGTCAAGTCACGAAAAGGTTCCGACCTGCTCGCTGACCTCGCCGAAACATTTGCCAACCTCAGAAGGTATGATATCAAGCTTAATCCATCAAAGTGCACATTCGGAGTTCCTGGTGGCAAGTTACTCGGTTTTCTCGTTTCTGAGCGAGGAATCGACGCTAATCCAGAGAAGATTGGCACTATTCTCCGAATGAAACGCCCTGTGCGAGTGCACGATGTCCAGAAGCTTACTGGATGCTTTGCCGCATTAAGTCGATTCATCTCACGACTCGGTGAAAAGGCATTGCCTCTTTACCGACTGATGAAGAAGGCAGACAAGTTCGAGTGGACTCCAGAAGCTGATGCAGCGTTTGCCGAGCTAAAAGCTCTGCTCTACACCCAGCCGGTGCTTGCTGCTCCAATCAGCAAAGAGCCTCTGTTGCTCTATATCGCAGCCACAGGACAAGTCGTCAGTACTGTGCTTACGGTCGAGCGGGAAGAAGAAGGAAAAGTTCTCAAAGTTCAGTGCCCAGTGTATTATTTGTCTGAAGTCTTGACTCCATCCAAGCAGAGATATCCTCATTATCAGAAGCTTGTGTATGGAATATACATGACCACAAAGAAGGTTGCTCATTATTTCTCTGATCATTCCATCACAGTCGTCAGCGACGCTCCACTATTAGAAATTTTGCACAACAGAGATGCAATTGGTCGAGTGGCTAAATGGGCGATTGAACTTCTTCCCCTTGATATCAAGTTTGAGGCAAAGAAAGCCATTAAGTCCCAGGCAATAGCAGATTTCCTCGCCGAGTGGATTGAACAACAGCAGCCGACTGAAGTTCACTCGGAGCATTGGACCATGTTCTTTGATGGCTCTAAGATGTTGAATGGTTCCGATGCTGGGGTTGTCCTGGTTTCCCCCAGAGGAGATAAGCTCAGATATGTGCTCCAGATTCACTTTGATTCCTCCAACAATGAGGCAGAATATGAGGCCCTCTTATACGGATTGCGCATGGCCATTTCACTCGGCGTCCGTCGCCTGATGGTCTATGGCGACTCGGATTTAGTGGTCAACCAAGTGATGAAGGAGTGGGACGTGAGAAGCCCAGCCATGACTGGATACTGCAGTGCAGTGAGGAAGCTGGAAAAGAAGTTCGAGGGGTTGGAGCTCCATCATATACCCCGACTGAAAAATCAAGCAGCTGATGATCTAGCAAAGATAGGTTCCAAGAGAGAAGCCATTCCGAGTGGTGTGTTCCTGGAGCATATACACACTCCGTCAGTCAAAGAAGATCCTTTCACCGAAGAAGCTCCACAGCCCAAGAGTGCCACGGACCCGACTGAGGTTGAAGTACCAGCAGTGGTCGACTTGGTCATGGAGATCTTGGTGGTCATTCCCGATTGGACACTTCCATATATCGCGTATATCCTGAGAAAAGAGCTCCCGGAGGATGAGGAAGAGGCTCGACAGATCGTCCGTCGATCTAAGGCCTTTACCGTAATCAAAGGACAGTTATACAGAGAAAGTGCGACTGGAGTTGGTCAGAAGTGCATAACGCCGGAAGAAGGTCAAATCATCCTTAATGATATTCACTCGGGGACCTGCGGTCATCATGCGTCCTCTCGGACTATCGTGGCCAAAGCATACCGAGCCGGATTTTACTGGCCAAAGGCGAATGAAATGGCAAAGGAGATAGTGGATAAGTGTGAGGGATGTCAGTTTTACTCGAATATGTCGCACAAGCCTGCATCAGCCCTGAAGACCATTCCACTCGTCTGGCCTTTCGCTGTATGGGGGTTGGACATGGTCGGTCCTTTGAGAACAGGGCGAAGTGGCTTCACGCATGTACTGGTGGCAGTCGACAAGTTCACCAAGTGGATTGAGGCTAAACCAATCAAGAACCTTGACGCTGGTACTGCTGTTAGCTTCATCAGGGAACTAATATTCAGATATGGAGTCCCGCACAGCATCATTACGGATAATGGGTCGAACTTTGACTCGGAGGAATTCAGGTATTTCTGCAACTCTCAAGGCACACGGGTCGACTACGCTTCAGTCGCCCATCCGCAGTCGAATGGACAAGCGGAGCGAGCCAATGGCCTGATTCTCAAGGGATTGAAACCCCGACTGATGCGTGATCTCAAGCATGCAGCGGGAGCTTGGGTCGAGGAACTTCCCTCAGTACTTTGGGGACTGCGGACCACACCTAATCGGTCGACCGGAAGAACTCCATTCTTCTTGGTCTACGGAGCGGAAGCAGTGTTGCCGAGTGATCTTCTCCACAATGCTCCTCGAGTTGAAATCTACAACGAAGCAGAAGTTGAACAAGCGCGGCAGGACGCAGTCGACCTTTTAGAGGAAGAAAGGGAGATGGCTCTGATCCGGTCGACCATCTACCAACAAGATTTGCGTCGTTTGCACGCCAGAAATGTGAGAGGTCGAGCCTTCCAGGAAGGAGATTTGGTTCTCCGAGTGGATCAGCACAAACCACACAAGCTTGCTCCTTCTTGGGAAGGTCCCTTCATCGTCACCAAGGTTCTCCACAATGGGGCGTACCGTCTTTACAACGTCAAGCATAATATCGACGAGCCCCGAGCTTGGAACGCGGAACTACTCCGCCCATTTTACACTTAAGGTTTATCACTCGGATGAGTTGCAATAAAGTACTTCTGTAGTTCATGGACCTCAAAATAATAGTGTCATAGTTCCTCCATAATTTTTGTCACTTTTTATTTTTGTCCAATAAAATTCCCCTCAGTGGGTGACTTAGCCGCGAATCCGTTCCGCCTAAGTTTGTAAAAAATCCTACCGAGTGGTGAGCCAGACTCCCACTCGGAGGCTTAGCTGCGAATCCGTTTCGCCTAAGTTATCTAAAATCCTACCGAGTGAAGAGCAAACCTCTCACTCGGGGGCTTAGCTGCAGTCCAAGTACTCGCCTAAGTAATCAAAAATCCTACCGAGTGAAGAGCAAACCTCTCACTCGGGGGCTTAGCTGCAGTCCAAGTACTCACCTAAGTTATAAAAATCCCGCCGAGTGGTAAGCCAGACTTCCACTCGGAGGCTTAGCTGCAGTCCAAGTACTCGCCTAAGTAATCAAAAATCCTACCGAGTGAAGAGCAAACCTCTCACTCGGGGGCTTAGCTGCAGTCCAGGTACTCGCCTAAGTAATCAAAAATCC